>NW_022280149.1:526790-618114 GCF_004355925.1 Anarrhichthys ocellatus
TGAAAAACACCCCCATAGCATGATGCTGCCACCACCATGTTTCACTGAACTTTGAAAACAAGTTCAATAAACTAATAAGTTGAACCAACAACTGTTAAGGTACACTGAATAATGATTCACGTTGGCTTTCTTTTTACATTTTCACAGATGAAGACTTCTTCATTTGGCACAAAAAAGACTTTGTGCAACGATGCTTTCATTAACCTATTTAAAACACGTCAGTGTGTACTGGTTAGGCAGAGCTATCTCAAAGATCTCAAACCAATTAAAATTAACCAGTTCATGGTCATAGTTCACAATTTAGAATTTTGAGTTCACAGTCCCAAAAAATGAACTAGTTCACTTTGGTATCTTTTTTTTTTGCTTCAGCACTGGCCGAAAGCATTTTGTTTTTTAATGTTGTCCCTGCATAAGGTTTGTGTTGCCGGTCTGTTCATACGACAAATTACTTGTCAATTTCCTCAAACACAGAGGTCATGAGATAATATTGCGTGAAGGTGCCTCGGTGAACTCCTATGGCAACTGCGGCGCAAGTACATTCTGCGGCCGGTAGCTCCAATGAATTTCACTAAACATTTTGTCTTCATTTTCTGTTTTTTCGTGGTCATCACTAATGGCATATGAAATAACACATTCATCAATGTGGGGATGGATTAAGTGTAGCTGACTTTGAGACGATCACTGCGCACAACCGACCAACCAGCCAGACCTGTTGGAACACTACCAAACTATTTTTGTTGCTGCTGTTAACATTCCTTACGATGCAAATTTTAAAAAATGCACTACAGCAATGTACTACTGTTTTTGTGTTGTTTTGTTTGTTGTGTTACAAATGGGCTACAAGTGAATTTTGTTGTGCATCCCTGTGTTGCATAATGACAATAAATTATCCTTGAATCCTTACAACCAGTTACTGGATTATTTGTTCAGGATGTGAACTTGTACAGTTTCTACTGAAGTTTGTAGTACAATTTACTGAAGAGAAAATATAAATAAACACACTTATTTTATTCTATAAGCAGTTTTCCACCATAATTATGGCTCATTGTACTGCTTCAACACTGGTCCTTTTACCTTGAGGTTAACGCTCCCTTTGTCAAGCGCATATAAATCCCCTGTACTTTCTGGTTGCACTGTAAAATTGCAATCTTTCATTTCCCATCATTGTTTTTCAAAACATAATAACCTGTATGTGGGATTTTCTAAACGTGAGTGAGAATGAATAAAGGTTTGAGGTACATCTGACATAGTGCTCCTACTTGCCAAGTGGCACCATTGAAATCATATGACAACCTGTGAAAAGAGTGAATATGGGCTTTTTCACGCTCATGAACATGCACACTTGGGACCTTTACAGAGACAATGACACCACTGATAACCATGGCCATGGCAACTGAATACTGACCTATTCTCACAATCTATAGAGACCAAGGACATGGACCTTCTCTCTTCACTCTGTCACACACAAGTACGCCCAATGACACTTCTGACAGCGTTTGACAGAACTCAGGAATATGAACCCTTTCCATCTCTGTTATTATGTATTATTATCTTCATCCCTATTACTGCTTGCAGACCCTGTGCCTCTTCAGGAAGAACAGAGACAGTGCAAATAGACGCCCACACATGCACACGTATACTCATACCATTGCACACACATGCACTTGCACATCAATGTGAATGTGGTGACATATAATCTGCACACACTCATCTCCCAGGTGAAAGGCTGATATTAGCGGCTAAGCCTCCCCGGGGCTCCCTGACCTTTATTAGCTGTCAGAAGCAGAGACCACAGCTCTAATCAAGACTGAGACACGTCCCTATTGTCTTTCAATCACTCCCAGCTCTTTCATGATTCAACGTCTCCATTCACGGTGTAGAAATATGCTAACGCTATTTACAGGCATTAAACGTATAAATATTGTGTGTGCTCATTTGCAATAGTGTTGCGTGTGTCATAGAGCAAAGGTTTGAATCTCTGGGTGAGGCACTCACGCACTCCCCGTACAAAGACAAACCTCTGACACACAGGTGGTTAGCTTAAACTCGTAACTAGATGTGTTGTGAAACTGATAACTCCGTGGGATATTGTGTAGCAACCTGCAGGAACAGCATCTTCTCTGTCCTGAGAACTGGAGGTCTCCCACACACACAGTGGCCCCAACCCTGGTGTGTGTGTGTGAAGATAACGAGTCCGCGTGCAGGACAAGGTCAACTCCTCATGAGGGTGAATAAAGAAACAGGGAAATGATAGGACAGGGCTCACAAAACACCGAGAGGAGAGATGCGTGGACCGAGCCCCGACTGTGTGTCTGTTGCTAGGGATACTTAATCAATTCTTGTGTTTTGTGAAACCATAGATCTATGTTTTTTATGCTTTGATGCTTGACTTAATAAATTGTTAATACTTATAGATCGTCTACCGTCTTCTGTTCATCGAATGTAATTCCAATCAAACGATCTGCGCGGGGTCCTTCTGCAGGTGTAGTCTTTTGGAGTCAGATTATACGGTGGGCTTTTTGCCCGAGGGTAAATCCCCAACAACGGCTTCATGTCTTCTGTATGCTTCCTTTATCTGTCCATCCTGAATCACGGATGGATACACTAGAGATAATATAAAAGAGTGGTTAGCATTTGATAGACAGTTGGAGCTAGTTGTCTTAAATGTATTGAGAGGGACCCCTAATCATGGTTATAACTTTATAACACAACAATTAATAACCCACAACTAACGCTCTTTAACAGGGCACGACACAACAGTTTGTGACACACAAACAATTTGTAACACTAATAATTGTACATTTATAAAATGTCACCGCCGTTTGGCATGCTGGGTACAGCTCGCTAGCTAGCCCGCTAGCACAACAGTCTGTTAACAGCAACGTTACATTAAAGAACAGAACAGAGCGATGCAGGATGAACAAAGAGAACCGGAGATGCACCGATAGAGTCTGTGTCCAAGAGAGGAGCTGGGTCTGCTGTTTGGAAGTGTTTTAGCTTTTAAAAAAATCCGACTTTTTATGAGTTTCTCGAGCCACTGTTGTTGCAGCTGGTGGTAACATGAGCAACTTACTCCATCACCTCAGCAGAAAACATGAGTTCGAATACCAAGAGTGTGATGACGGCCGTCGGATTCGAGGCCGTCAACCAGTAACGTTAACGCGAGTGAGGCCGAAGGGTCACACATCACTTGAAGAGGCATTTGCTCGAAGCAGCATATGACAAGAAAAGCAAGCGGTGGAGCGACATTACGAATGCAATAAGGATCCAGCTCTGCAAGGACATGGTCCCGCTACAGACAGTCGAGAAAGACTCAGAGCAATGACTAAAACACTGGATTCAAGGTACGTCTGACCGGGGCGACACTACTTCAGCCAAACTGCTATCCCATCATTATAGGAACAAGCGAGCACACCCTGTAGTAAGCAAAGCCTTTATACATGACGACATTAAA
Organism: Anarrhichthys ocellatus; assembly: GCF_004355925.1. Lineage (NCBI taxonomy): Eukaryota > Metazoa > Chordata > Actinopteri > Perciformes > Anarhichadidae > Anarrhichthys > Anarrhichthys ocellatus. Next base: position 530,245 of record NW_022280149.1, read on the forward strand.
ATGTTTTTATATTCTATGTACTTGTGACAGTAGAATAAGCCATCCCTGCTAGAAAAACCAGCATAGACCAGCAAAGCTGGTGACCAGCAACACCAGCATATGTTGTGTTTTGGTGCTGGTATGCTGGTTGGATTTCACTGGTGACCAGAACAATGAAGAGGACAGAATCAGTCCTCACCTGAGCCATGCGGATGTTGAGGTTAGGGATTTATGTGCTCCTTCATTCCATATAAAGACTAAATTTCTCACTGTTTTTTTTTTTTTTTTAATCAATGTGCTTCGATAATATATTTTGCATCCTATACACGTCATAGCTCCACCTGTTAATACTGATCTTCAGCTGGATTCAGATGACACGGCCGACCAGGTTAGCTTTTCTACCAGCCATACTGGAGGGGTGTTTTAAGATTGCCAGTTAAGCAAGCCTTATTTAAAACATTATGTTTTATAAATCATAAAGACCTAGTTTAATCATCAGTATTTCCACAGTATTCCAGCTAACATATGTCCTTTGAAATGTATCAGAAAAAGGTAAATAAATATAATGTAAATACTCTTTGACAAGTTTCAGTCATGGCTGTAGTAGTGTTAGTATAGTATATAGTGAAAGTATTTACCATTTGCTCTTTTAATTATTTTTGGTCATGTAAATAGAATTAAAGGAATCTCTCCCAAGAATACTCGGGCAGGATTAGACAACCCATACAACAATCTTTACCATCATAGGCTGTTGCATCCCATACAAACCTAGTGCCATCCAAATAATGGAGAACATTAGTTCTATTAATTGGCAAAGCTCATTTTCCTAATATGAAAATGTTCTTATGCCAAGGTCTTATTTCATACTAAAAAGTTGTGGAATAGTATTTTACATTAAACACAATTACATGCATTTGCAGCACATCCAATAAAAAAGGAAATCACAATAACACAGGATTTCAAATCTACATGGCATGATTAGGCTCCAAGCTCTGCTGCAGGTAGAGGGAGGAGGGGCTTATAAAAACAAAATTGGCTACTGTCTAATTTCAAAGCCAGATAATAATTCACTCTCTATTTAGGAGCAGCTGAGATAGTCACTAAAATGAGATAGCTGGTCCATCATGTGAGCCTTGTCAAGTTAAGCTAACCCATTTTTACAGTTTTCTGGGTGGACAACGACATTACATTCCAATATGTTACCTTAAATAATCAACACATGCAACATTTTCTCAGGTACACAACGGTATGTTTATTCCATAATACAAACCTCTAAATCCATCATGTGTCCATGAAAACAGCCTGTCTATTTGAGTTGCGCTAACTTGTGTTAGTGTGTGTGGGGGACGGTGAAGGGGCTGGTTTGAAATTGTGCCTAGCATTGTACATTTGCCTCCGTGTACACATGAATGGGTAAATACATTTTTTTTTACATAGCATTACCAGTTTTGAGCCACCATGGATTCTCCAATATGTTTGAAAGGGGACGGTGAGGGATGTTCAGTTTGTTGCAGTCTGCAACCTCACTGCTATCCTCCAATTCCTTCAAATGCACTTATTTGTGTTGTTTTTGTTTAGCTAATATCTTCATCTGGTCACTTTCTCCTAACTTCTGAGCTGCAACCAAGAGATGTGGCTTCCTCACCTGAAGGCAGTGTTTATGGACTCGATTCAGATCTGGAAGATCTTGGAGAAGATGAGCCAGTTAGAGAGACAGGTTATGCTACATATGTGCGTGCGTTCTGGTTTGTATGTTTTCTCCCCCTTCAAATTACAATCCAATAGCCTATCATCATACTTAACGATATAAACGAGATTATTTTCATGTCAAGTCATAAAATTGGCTTCAGGGTTTCAACCAGTTAATGTTAACTTATCTTAAAGGGTCATGCAGAAGTAGAGGCTGAGGCAGAAAAGGGAATCTGTTCAAGTCAGAGAGAGGAAGAGACAGACCAAGCAGCTGCAGCAACTAATGATTTAGGTGAAAAAGACACAGGGTCCAGACAGGTTAAGCTGAAGAGCTACCCACATGACAGCTTTGGTGCTCAGAACAGGTCATTTCAACACAGATGGTTTGAGAAGCACAGTTGGTTGGAATATTCAGTCAACCATAATGCAGCTTTCTGCTTTCCATGTAGATTGTTTGGCAAAAACATCAAACATGATGCTTTGGTCAGCAGTGGTTGCAAGAACTGGAAGAAAGCATTGTTTATCTTTGGCAAGCATGAGATGGCACAAACACATAGGGACAGTGTTGTTGCATGGCAAAGCTACCAGGCAACTAGCCGACAGGGAAACGTTGCACAGATGATAGCATCTGCACATGCAAGTGAGATAGTAGAGAGAAGGGAGTATCTTAGGCGAATTGTTGCAGTCACCTCCACGTCAGGGTGACCGGGACTCCCTTTTCGTGGCAGTTGTGAAGGCCAAGACAGCACAAACAGAGGCAACTTTCTTGCTTGTGTAGCGTGGCCTTGGGGGGGGGGATTAAAGGGAACCAACAACGCCACCTGGGGACTTACACCCCGGGAAATATAAACTTAACGACCCTAATATATCGTTTAGAATTTATTAAGGGCACACAGATTCATTACCGATATTTGGATAGAGACGCGTTTCGTACAATGAACATATTTATTAAAGGATTCAATGAAAATCATCAAAACATGCAGAACAAAGGAAAAATGGCCAAAACATGCAAAGCAAAAGAAAAACAAGTAAAATCGAGGCAAAACAAGCAAACGAGGAGTCAAAGTGGAGGCAGCAAAACAGCAGCATCCTTAAACGTGAGCAGGGTTAGCCGTAGCCGCTTTCTGGCAGCGTTCTGCTCGAACCCAACCAAAAGTCCCCTGTCATACAGGATGACATCAAATTAATAGAATAATAATTAACACCAAAGTATATAAACTAACAGAATAAAATCACCTACCGATCAGGCAATATTCGTCAGCTCCAGAAGGGGGGAGGAGGGCATGTAGCGTTGCTACCGGCAGCTATATAAGCAAGACGCGGTTACTAACAGGACACCATAGTACAATCAAATCAGGACCTAGTTGAGACTTACCGACAGATCCGCAGGTGAGTCACCTGTACAAGACGAGGGGAGCCCCAAAGATAGTCTACAAAATGACAGAAAGCCAATATAACACCAGAACAGCACGACCGAGAGCAGCAATGCTGCCGCATTCTTGCATACCTACACAGTGGCGGATGTCCGGCAGACCGGAAGCGGGACACACGTTTGACGTCAGGAGGGAGCCAAGGGAATCCCCGTTGCTTTTATAAGATGCCCGCCCACCGGGATTGGCCTTGTAATTAACCGAGGCCCTGCGAGTGGTAAAAGCTCCCTTCTGCTACATGCTTGCATCGAACTTTTGGAGTTTGATCCTTTCCTTCAAAAATATAACCCTCCCTCAAATGCTACCTATATCTCGCCAACATCTCAGAATGAGATGATTGAGTGTTGTGCTCAAAAAGTTAACAGTGTCATTGTATCTGAGATGACAAAGTCCAAAATGTATGCCATTATGGCAGATGAGGCAAGGGATGCACGGTCAGAGCATCTGGCTGTTTGTGTTAGGTACATGTCAGAGGGGCAGTGAAGGAACGTTTTCTAGCACTTACAGCAGGGGTCTCAAACTCAAGGCCCGCAGGCCGAATCCGGCCCGCCACATCATTTTATGTGGCCCGCGAATCCGCCAGCAAAAAAAAAAAAAGTTAGAAAAAAAAAAAGTTAGACTTGATAATAAAAATATCCCCGTAGTCAAAATTATGAGATAGTAAGTCGAAGTTATGAGATAGAAAGTCAAAATTATGATAGAAAGTCGAAGTTATGAGATACTTAAACACAGTCACAGAAGCAGCTCTTTGGCTGGTTACTGTACACTTGAAATGGAAATGTATTGTGAGTACATTGAAGACTACTTTAAATGTGGCTTTAAAACACATGAAATACTTCATGTGGGATTGTGCAAACGCACCCTTGAAAGGATTTTAAGCATTGAACAAAGTTATTGTAATAACTTGTTTGATATTTGTCTTTGCTATTTTCTTTAAAAGTTTGAACTTTGATAGAGTAATCTTTTTCTTAACCCTAAATTAAAAAGGATCTAAGTTATAACAGAAATGTGCTTAAATATATTTTTACATTTATATAACTGCATGTACAATATTTTTACACTTGAATAAACAACAATCAAATGCAGAGACAGTTATTTACCAATATGTTAGGAGTAGTTACATTTACAGTCTTACATTTACAACCGGCCCTTTGAGGGCGACCGTGATGCTGATGTGGCCCAGAGTGAAAATGACTTTGAGACCCCTGACTTACAGAGATGTCATTCGATGCCCAGTCCATTGCAAACGAGCTGCAGCAGCAGATCCAGAACAATGGTCTTGCAGAGCTTAAGTGTGTAGCACAGACATATGATGGTGCAGCTGTTATGAGTGGGTCCACTGGATGTGTGCAAGTACATTTTAGAAGGCTCCATCCTGAGGCTATATATGTGCATTGTTATGCTCATGAGCTAAACCTAGTGTTGTGCCATACTTGCAGGGCTTTTTCAGCACCTCCCTAGTCAATCATCACAAGTTCCAAGAGGCTCAGTCCAAGCTTGGCTTGACAGCAGTTGAGCTCGTACAACTTTCAAACACTCGCTGGGCATGCCAGCTGCGATCAATCAATACAATTCTTGAGACATTAGCTGCCATTTTGGAGTGTCTCTCTGCCATTGGATCCCCCATAGCTGTTGGTCTCAGAGCGAAGCTCTACAAGTTCTCAACAGTCTATTCATACTGATTTTCCAGACACTTCTGTCTGTAACTGAAGGACTCCACAAGTTCCTTCAGAAAGAGACTTTAGACCTGGCAGAATCTTTTATCAGCAAACAAGCTGTATGTGACACACTGAGGGGCAAACCCACAGATGTATTTGCCACAGAGCTGTATGAGAGAACCAAGGCCCTGTGCCACACCCACAGTATCCCAGAACCAGATGCTAAGAAAAGGCATAAACAGAGGAAAATGGAGGATTTTGTGTTGGAGACAACCTTGGGTTCAGGCACAGAGTTGATCAGCTCCCAAACCTTGAAAACAGAGTTGCTTTTCCCCTGTGTGGACAGGATGGTTAGTGAGCTTGAACTACGATTTTCTAGTGTAGAAGATGCAGGCCTACTAAAAGGCATCCAGGCATGCAGCCCTAAATCTGAGAACTTCTTGAGTGAATCACACTTGGATGAGCTTGCCAAGCACTACAGCATTGATCTGAAAACAGAGGAGGTTCTGGTGGCCAGAAACTTCCTTGCCCGCAAAACAGAGGCTGGATGTCCACCCCAAGATATGTTAGCTGTGCACTACCTCCTAGATTCAGACACGTTTCCCTCTCTGAAAGCAATCATTAAAGTTGCCTTAACAGTGCCTGTGAGCAGCTGCTCTTGTGAAAGGTCCTTTAGTGCACTGCGTCGGCTGCACTCCTGGCTGCGTAAAACAATGGGGCAGAAAAGGCTTCACAGTCTTGCAGCCATGTCAATTGAAAGTGACATACTAGGGGGACTGAGTCACAACAGACTGATAGACCGATTTGCCACCCTTAAAAACAGAAGGCATTCTTTGATGCTTCCACCCACTAAGTGTCTGTAAGGATTACAGATACTTGAACCCAAAAGCACAACTCGGAGACAGGAATACAAGTTTAGTTCTTTACTTATGTTCAGGCAGGGTCAAAACCGGGAGGTCAGTCAAACAGGCGAACAAGTCCAATAAGGGGTAGGCAAAAAATCCAAGGTCGAAAACAGGCAGACAGGGTCGGAACAGGCAGTTCATGAACAATATAAAGGTACGCTGGAGAACTTGGCAATAACACACAAGACAATCTGGCAGGGAACAAGTGCAAGTGAGGGGACCTAAATAGTGAGGGCTAATGAGGGGATGGGCTGCAGGTGAGATGGGTGTGGAGGACCAGGTGAGGGGAATGAAAGATGATCGGGTGTGAATGATAGGATCTGAAATGACAGGAGAGTTAATTAAACAAGCAGACAGGATGAAAACAAACTAATATGAAGGGGAATTCGTGACACCGTCCCTGTCAATGTCCCTATGACCTCAATACCTCAGAACGGGAATGGAATGCACTGAACATTCATGTTTTCTCAATGGTATGACTATGGCCAAGGAAACATGATTAAGCAAAGCAAATGATTACAAGTGATCTGGAGTCATTTGTGGGCAGAATAGACCATGAATCACACTTTATAGCAGAGGTATGTGAATGGGATTGAGAGTATTGAACCTTTAGGTACATGGTTGATCAGTGGTACTTTAAATTGTCTGAAATCTCCTGTGCATTGGATTCTACTTTTGAAATAATTTGAATGTATTTTTTTTTATCTGCCTCTAATGCTATCCTGGATCAAGTCCTATAGTGTTTTTCTCTGTTCATTGCAATCCTAGTTTGACTTGATTATAGTGAATGCATTGGGTGCCTTCCATTTCAGCCCATCATACAATATTTATTATATTATATTCTAATATTCGATAACTAAGATGTACTTGAAATGTGTTTTTATTTTTGTTATTCATGTTTTTTTTTCCATTGAATTTGACACTGAACTAGTTCATCTTTATCTCAGTGATAGTGTCCAAATGAGCATAAAATATCACTGGTATGTAAAAACTACATGGCCAACAAAATAGATGTAAATGTTGATCAAAATCTTATTCCCTTCTGCTCATAATAAAACAAGTAAACAACTCAAAAGTTGACACTGTCAGGTCCATTCTCCATCCATTGTATGCGGCCCCTTTAAGAATTAGGATTTGGGAGTGATGCGGATAAGAAAGCTAGTTTATCCGTCTTTCCTTTACAAGGAGGAAAATTATTTCTCTCTTTATTTGAGAAAAGTTCATATTTGTGTTGTCAAATTTCACTATGACCCTGAAATTCTGTCTCTTGTGTTATCATATACTGAATGCAAGCAAAACTACAGAGCAAAATCACACTCTTTCTGATTGAACCAATCTATGAACTGTCTGAAACAATGGATATCCGCTGCCCCAAATGGGCCCCAAAAAATATTGCCACTCCCCTTGGGGCTATTCTTTGAATCCTAGAAACGCCCCTGGTCACACTGATGATATTGCCAGAATAGTGGCTAAATAAATCAGCTGAATTTCACCTTATACATTAGATCTAATAGTTCAACGAACAATGACCTTGCAGCCAGGAGACCACTTCAGTAACAACACTTACGTAGTTATTATTTAAACCCAAACAACCATCTTTTCCCAAACCTAACTAAGTACTTTTGTTGACTAAACCTAACTGAGTTGTTTCCTGTGAAGACGGAAGTTTATTTTGAAAAGGCCGTATGCATAAAACGGGTGGATATTGACACGTGTTGCTGGCTTTCGTAGGAAAACAAAAAAGTGTACATTTTCGTAACTAATCATACACACCATTGGATGAGGTTATGTTAATTTAATAACGTAACCTCCTTTGCTGATGAAGTCTGTGAGATCCAGTTGAGATCTCCAGTAAAGGATAAGTAGACCTTGATTTACTGTTCCAAATGTCTAAGATGAACCTTAACACAAATGTCCTGATAACCTACCCACAAAAACCTACCTACCCACCCACCTGACCTGATCCTGGGTCAAGCTCCAAAACACAGGATCCTACACTTCCTATAATGCAACTTGAAAGCATCTTTGATTAGATCAGCCTTTCCTGGTAAATGCCCACATTGTTCATAATCCAATTCCACAGATTGTGACACAGGACTCCTGTTAAAGAAATGTAGTCTTGTGAGATAACCCCCATGTTTTCAGACTTAAGAAAGCTCCCTCTAGGGCCACAGACGACATTATACAACTGTTTGAGTTGCGCTCCTCGTGACACATAGACTGACTCATACTCATGCATGTGTAAAATTTGTGCAGTGCCCTTTTAACAACGACAACGTTTGAGTGTCTTCCCACATTTGGCATTTAAGAAAAGAATAATAATAATGTAATTCATTGCTTTCTAATACTAACCCTATTATAATGTATACAAACCTTTATTAAAACCTTTATTTTTGTATATTAACTTATGCGTTTAAGAACATGACATCACTTGTTTTTAAGATTATGCATGGTGTAAAGGCATCTACTTGAAATTGGAACACGGAGGATTTAAAAAAATAATTAGTCACAGAACATTATGCATAAATTGCAGTGGCAGCATGTGGAGAGCTGGCTATATATGGAATAGTACAGTATGTCTTTTTTACCACTAACAGAATAATTGATATTGTCTTGGAAGGAATGGGAACTTCAATACCAGTTAATCCCAATGCATATGGTGGCACATTATACCATGTGACTACAGAGAATTTACTCATTATCTGGTATTCAGCTGCCAAGAATTGAAGGCTTACACTTAATTCTATAAATAATTCTCACCTTTAGCAAAGGGAATACAATGAAGGAAATTTACTATGAGCAGTTTAACTCATATACAGTATATACTATATACTCATATTCACTGGAATATACAATGTCAACACGTGAACTTATGCCAATGTCACTGACTTGAGTAATAGGAAGATAGATAATTCCAAATGTACATTTTATGGAAATGTATCATGGGTTTTACTGTAAAAATTACACAATTAAGCCTTTAGGGCATAGAATTCTACACGTCTAAAACTAGATCTCTCACTGCAGAATTTCCAGGCTCTCGTGATCTAATTGGGGATTTTAGCACAGGGAATAGTATGTAAATTGATATTATGGAATATCAGTAGCATACAGGAGATATAACACAGGATTTCTTGGAGCTCCCAGCATTCCCAGTCCCATTATTTTGGTTTAAGTTGAGGATTCATTGGTAGAAAACTTTCAAATTCCACTGATTCGCCAAATCACATTGGAGTGGCCGTCTTCCCATAATGATGTGTGCCCTCAAATGTAATGGAATCTGATTTATTTCCCCCACACAATAGGAAATGTCATGCGGAGAATTCCCAAGCTCCAAGACCTTTTGCTTCCTGCCAAAAATACTCCCTGCCTACATTTATAATTTCTGCGGGATGTCATGCCACTGAATTCCCACACCTCCTCGCTATTATGGGGTTTGAATGCTGGACGGATCGGAAAGAAACGCTCCATCAAGTGTGACCCACTTAGCTGCTGGAGAGGCACCAAAGGACCACCATCGCAATTATTTAAACCTCTGCTTTATTATTCATAATTAGCAGACGCTGTAGTGTGTGTGTGTGTGTGTGTGTGTGTGTGTGTGTGTGTGTGCGTGTGCACTTGCATGTATGTGTGTGTCTGATAAAGCTTTCTCAATAATATGCCACCACTCCCCTGCACATTCCTTCTCTGTTTCTTCATTTAAACACACTTGACACTTTATGTTGCACTTCATCAGACTTGTTTAAAGTATTGTTATCTGTTGGTCGTGCACTTTATTTTATATTCTTTTATATTCTATTGTAAATTTTAATATGTTTCTATTTCTTGCACTGTGTTGATTGTTGTTGATTGTTTAATGTTAAATGTTATGCACCACCTGCCATGACAAATTCCTTGTAACAACATACATTGGCAATAAACGGTTTCTGATTCTGATTCTATACCAATAATACAGAACAATGTATGTGCATATCTGTGCGTGCAAATGAAGTGTAGGTGTGTGTATTTGTCTGCTGTTTGTCTGTAGATTGTGTGTGTGTGTTGGGGCATATGAGTGCATCATTCCATGTGAGCGTATGTAGGTGCTTAGTTTTTAGATGATTTCCTGTGCTTGTGTCTGTTTGTGTGCGTGTTACTGTGCTACGTACGTGCATGAATGGGTACATGCAGGCATGGTGGTGAGTTCTTTGATGTATGTTTGCACATGTGTAAGCCACCACACGTCTGTGCACATTTGTGTTTGCTTTTCCTGTATGTGAGTGTGTCTGTGTGTTACCATGCTTTTGTTGTGTGCATGAATGTGTGTAAGCTCTCATATCTCTGTGCATGTTTGTCTGTGTGTGTGTGTGTCTGTAATGAGACCCTCTTCACCAGCTGCCACTCCAGTGCAGAAAGCAGCAGCAGAGTCTCAGTGGAGTTCACATCCAGACTTCCTCTTATTATTGTTTCCTCTGTTGTCTCTCAGGCCTCAGTAATTATTGGCTGCTTTAATGAGACTAATATCACAACTTCAACCTGCAGTACACCATTCTAAATGATACGAGGCCAATATTTGTGTTTGTGGTGTGTGTGGTACGTGATGATTAAGTAGAGCCAGGGTGTACGTGTGATGGAGAATGAGTGTCAAAGTGATTAGAGGGTGTTATATGCAAAGCCTTGATGATCAAGTGCTGCGTAATTGAGTGTTCTGTGTGTGAAAAAGAGAGAGTGGGAGAAAGCGGGAGTGTGAGAGAGAGGGAGTGTACTGTGATTTTAAGAGAAATAGCCATTCATAGTCTTACCTTGTCATACACTACATCACCATCATTTTGTAAACTACCTACCTGCTCAGTCTGTGATTACAAAAGTTTCCCAGAATGCCTTGCAGTTGAGAGTTTCATGCTTGGGTGGTGAGAGCCAAGTTAAAAGCCAATATATTAAGTGGCAATATTTAGAGCTAAAGCCAAAGATTGTGAGAGATGTCCCTCATGCAAGCCACCAGCTTCTACTCTGCACGTTTAAAATTCCATAAGTCAAAAATAAATTACAGATATCGATTTTGCTTGAAGGACTGAATGAATGTCAGAAACTATATACCTTACTTAGTAAACTGCCCAAAAGAAGTTTCACAAATAAGTTTTTTGCTTCAGTGTATTGAAAAAGGTTGCATAAAAAAGAAATGACAAAGCAGATTTCAGTCCTTCAGTATCTGCTCTACCGGTAGCACAATTTGTTCAGGTCCTATGCCCCGACCAAAGGGCTATCCTCACCCTAACTACTCAAAGTCAATGCTGAACCTTAAGAAATTATCTCTGCCTTTATTACGATTATTTGTAGGGAAATCAGTTTTGTTTGTGGGAGGGGGCTCTTTGCTATTTAAGACAGCTGTTGCAGTAAGGTCCCTGCAATATTTCTTATTACTCTGACACTTTGGGATGCCTGTAATGCTGCTCTCAGTTATCTAATTCACTGTGATGGTTAAACAACCATTACCTAAGATATTATTAGGGCCCGAGCACCGACATAGTCGGAGCGGAGGACCTATTGTTGTTCTAATGTTTATTATTATTATCGTACCAGTTTCATCGCAAAAAGGAGGTGCTTGAGATACTGGAACATTTTTGAAATTTTGCACGCAAGCCAGAATTTGCAAAAATTGCAGTCTGATTGGGGTGTCCAGGATGAAATATATGCTCGATAGCGCCTCCTATTGAGTAGCCCCAACATTGGGTTTCACCTAGCTGTATGAAATTTGGTAGGTATGTGGATCGTGATGGGACGTACAAAAAATCCTTTCGGAATTTTTCACTAAACCAAACAGGAAGTCGGCCATTTTGAATTGTATTACGTTTTTGGACCGTTTCAAGGATCCCTACTTTAACGAACTCCTCCTAGAGATTTAACCCGATCGACTTCAGATTTTTTGAGTATGCTCTTGAGACCTTGGCAGTGAAAACTTACTCAAAGATCAAAAAGTTATCGAACTATGTATCTGTGGCGTGGCGGCAAAAAAACACTATTTGCCATGAAAGAGGAAGTTGTCGTAATTCGGCCGTACATTGTCTAATCTGCTCCAAATCTCTCATATGTCATAACATCCTGACTCGGAATACATCTATAAGACAATTTAGAATCATTGTAATAGCGCCACCTAGTGGCAACTGTAAGTTGTACGTTTTGTACTTTGACATCCTGCTCCTCACAGATTAATCAGATCCCTCTCAAATGTTGTCAGAAAAGCCTTAAGACCTTGATAATGCTTCATTGTGAAGATTGTAAGAAGTTGGCGACGTGGCAGCTCGGCGAATTTCAATCCTTCGCCATGAACGAATAAACTGATGTAACTTGACTCCACATCATCAGATCTTTACAAGATTTCACATGTTTCATTAGACTCCAGGCCTGAAGACATCTGCAGGCCAATTTTGAATCAGTCATAGCGCCACCTACTAGTAACAGTAAGTTAAAGTCTTTATACTTTGGCTTGTTTCTCTTAGTAGGTAAATCAGATCAACATCAAATTACTTCTTCACAAATGTAAGAAGTTCATAATGCCAGTTCGTGAAGCTTTTGATGTTTCGTCGAACGCCATTGCCGTGCCGTGAAGGTAATTTTGAGAGGCTAAAAATGCTCGAAACATAAGCAAACTTGGCATTCACATTTAAAGCCCAAAATGTAGTTATATAATATGGTTTTATTGCTTCAGAGTGGCAAATCGGCTCAATAGCGCCCCCTACAAAATTTAGAAGAAGCAGCCCTCGCAGTACGTTTCACATAGATTTACAAAATTTGGTAGGCACATGTATCACATGTGGAGTTAAAATAAAGTCTCTTGGAGCCATGCTCTAAACCGAACCGGAAGTCAGCCATTTTGAATTTTGTATGAATTTCTAGTTTTTTTTTCTATTTCCAGGTGCTGTACTACGAACTCCTCCTAGGGAATTGACTGTCATGGCTTTAGGACTTCTGCATGCCAATATTAACTCATAGCCATAGCGCCAGCTACTGATAAGCAGAGACTTAAGCAGGATTCTATAGTTACAGCAGCCCAAACACTGAACTTATTGAAAGGGTTTGTGGGCACACCATGAGAAAAAGACTTCTCTGATCTAAATATGTGCAAACTAAGATGCTTGGAGAGCAAAATTGAGATAACAGTGGATTTTCAAACCATGTCAGTGGGCATTAGTATAAATGATCTGTCCAGAGCTTCTTCATGACAATCAGGTTAAACATTATAATGAATGCTTCTCACTACAATCTAAAGTTACAGAAGAACTTAAGATTAAAACAGTGTTAAATTAAAGTGTTCAAGTAACAGCAAATGGCACTACTGTTTTGTTAACTTTCATGTAAGTCCAAATACAATCAGCAGGACACTGCAGGGAGTTGAACCCCATCCCAGTAAACTGACAGTCTGTTATGTTACAAACACTGAAGCACATTCACACACATTCATTTTCTTAATGATCTTTAAAGGCTTACATTTATGATTGTATCGGAGGTACACTCAAAACATTTGAGGCTTAAGACCTGGCAACATGATCTTGCTACGCTGCTGGTCTACGCAGGAAATACCTCACTCGTGCACGCAGAGTGTGATGGTCACAGAAATGCATGGCCAGAGTCCTGCTACTACCCTCGACGTGCGTGAAGTTGCGAGGGCCCGATCAATGCTGCTCGCAGCTTTAATTCAGTTTGTAACTGCATTTGCTTTTGTTAGTATATTAAATTCCTTTTGATTTAAACTTCAACCAGCTGATTTGGCCCTGCTTAATGATGGAAGAAAGAGAGCAAGGGGGGGGGGGGGCTGCCTCTTCTGCTCTGCATGCTTCTTCTCCTCTGAACAAGGAGGGGGGCTTTTTCCTTTGCCTTTTGTTTGAGAAATTTTGAACATAACACAGTGTATGATGGTCACAGAAATGCATGGCCCCGTCAACCAGAGTCCTGCCAGTACCCTCGACGTGCGTGAAGTTGCGAGGGCCCGATCAATGCTGCTTGCAGCTTTAATTAGGGCCCGAGCACTAACAAAGTCGGGTGAAGGCCCTATTGTAATTCAAAGAATTATTATTATTATTCCGTTGCCTCTAAAATCGCATTTTTCAGGGCTTTATCATACTCAAAAACTCCCCAAATTTGGCAGGCATATCAGGACTGCGCGAAAATTTGAGATTTTATGGGTCGCATGCTCATGGATGACAAAATGGCTCACTAGCGCCCCCTACAGTTTCACAGGCCACGGCCATCATCCAACATGTCCGTTTAATGTGAAATTTGATCCACATATTCAGCTCCATCTGCTCTACAATCAACGCACTCTAACTTTGAAGCTCCGCCCATTCAGATTTCCACCATTTTAACTTTTGTTAAAAAACACATTGTTGCAAACTGCTCCTAAATCCTGTGTCCGATTGCTACCAAAGTTGATGTGGATCGTTATTGAATCGATGTCATCAAAACCCCTTCAAATCGTGTTGATAACTTATCGTGTTAAGAAGATATGGACCAATGAACTTATAAGGGGCGTGGCCCTGTACATCAATCAACCTAACTTTAAAACAATTGTGCCTATCATCACGAAATTTGAGACAAATGTCCACATTGCAGCCTGTAACATACCCTCACATTTTCATTTCCTTTCAGCCACTAGGGGGCACTACAGTAGTTAGCTCTTTTTGGCCATTTTTCCCATTTTCAGGCTTTGTATTTTCACAAACTGCTCCTACAGTATTTATGCGATTGGCTTCAAATTTGGTCATCATGAGTTTTCATGCAACAACCTTGGCGTGGCATGGCATCCACTTTGTGCAATTTTTCATTAAAATTTAAGTTGTTGTAACTCCAAGGTACATTGTCAAATCTGCCCAAAATCTCTTATGCAGGATGCTAGTCCAGGCCTGAAAACATTCCAATGCCTCAATTTTGACAGTCATAGCGCCACCAACTGGCAAAGGGAAATTACAAGTTTTACACTTTGATGTACTCCTTCTAGCCATTTCAATAGATCAACCTCAAATTTTAGATAGAAAGCCTTAAGACATTGATAATAGTTCATCGCGAATATTGTGAATTTTTGGATAACACTGTTGCCGTGGCAATGCTTTGAACACCATGAAAAAGCAAGCAGATTTTTCCGTGACTTGGAATACTCAAAAACTCATGGAACTTTGTACATGTCGTAAGGGATGAAATTAAAGATCTCATGTGGATTTTTGGCTTGTTCGCTATAAATTGTCTCGATAGCTCCCCCTGCAAATGTTCAACAAATCAGCCCCAGCACCCCGTTTAACCTATATGTATGAAATTTGGTCGGTACGTGTATCATATGGAGACTTAAAAAAAAGTCGCTTGGGACCATGCTCTAAAATCAACCAAAACTTGGCCATTTTTATTTTTGTGTGAATTCTTGATTTCTAGCCACTTCAAATTTGGACAGTACAATCCAAAGACCTTTGTGATTAAAAGTTATCAAAAGCTTTACGTTTGGTGGAATGGCGTAGCCGTGGCGTGGCGGTCATTTTATGCAACTCCCATTAAACTACGTTTTCAGGCTTTGTATTTTAACAAACTCCTCCTACAGAGTTTATGCGATCAACATCAAATTTGTCCCAGGACGATTTAAAGACCTTTATGATGAAAAGTTTTTGTTAAAACATGTTGCCGTGGCAACGCATTATTCATCATAAGGAAGCAGATTTTTCTGTGGCTTAGGATGATCAAATAGTCATGGAACTTTGCACGTGTCAAAGGTGATGTGAAGGATTTTACTATTAAAAACATTATTAGTAGGATTTAATAACACCCCAAGTGGTGAGTAGAAGTGTCACAATAATAAGAATGTTAAAATATGTTAAAAAGTCACAATATGTTTACTTATGGAATGTATTATGTTTACAATATGTTTACTTATAGAGAATATACACTGCTCAAAAAAATAAAGGCAACACTTAAACAACAATGTAACTCCAAGTCAAACTCACTTCTGTGAAATCAAACTGCCCGCTTAGGAAGCAACACTGACAATCAATTTCACATGCTGTTGTGCAAATGGAATAGACAACAGGTGGACATTATAGGCAATTAGCAAGACAGACACCCCCAATAAAGGAGTGGTTCTGCAGGTGGTGACCACAGACCACTTCTCAGTTCCTATGCTTTCTGGCTGAAGTTTTGGTCACTTTTGAATGCTGGCGGTGCTTTCACGCTAGTGGTAGCATGAGACGGAGTCTACAACCCACACAAGTGGCTCAGGTAGTGCAGCTCATCCAGGATGGCACATCAATGCAAGCTGTGGCAAGAAGGTTTGCGGTGTCTGTCAGCGTAGTGTCCAGAGCATGGAGGTGCTACCAGGACACAGGCCAGTACATCAGGAGACATGGAGGAGGCCGTAGGAGGGCAACATCCTAGCAGCAGGACCGCTACCTCCACCTTTGTGCAAGGAGGAACAGCAGGAGCACTGCCAGAGCCCTGCAAAATGACCTCTAGCAGGCCACAAATGTGCATGTGTCTGCTCAAACGGTCAGAAACAGATTCCATGAGGGTGGTATGAGGGCCCGACGTCCACAGGTGGGGGTTGTGCTTACAGCCCAACACCGGGCAGGACGTTTGGCATTTGCCAGAGAACACCAAGATTGGCAACTTCGCCACTGGCGCCCTGTGCTCTTTACAGATGAAAGCAGGTTCACACTGAGCACATGTGACAGACGTGACAGAGTCTGGAGACGCCGTGGAGAATGTTCTGCTGCCTGCAACATCCTCCAGCATGACCGGTTTGGCGGTGGGTCAGTAATGGTGTGGGGTGGCATTTCTTTGGAGGGCCGCACAGCCCTCCATGTGCTCGCAAGAGGTAGCCTGACTGCCATTAGGTACCGAGATGAGATCCTCAGACCCCTTGTGAGACCATATGCCGGTGCGGTTGGCCCTGGGTTCCTCCTAATGCAAGACAATGCTAGACCTCATGTGGCTGGAGTGTGTCAGCAGTTCCTGCAAGACAAAAGCATTGATGCTATGGACTGGCCCGCCCATTCCCCAGACCTGAATCCAATTGAGGACATCTGGGACATCATGTCTCGCTCCATCCACCAACGCTACGTTGCACCACAGACTGTCCAGGAGTTGGCGGATGCTTTAGTCCAGGTCTGGAAGGAGATCCCTCAGGAGACCATCCGCCACCTCATCAGGAGCATGCCCAGGCATTGTAGGGAGGTCATACAGGCACGTGGAGGCCACACACACTACTGAGCCTCATTTGGACTTGTTTTAAGGACATTACATCAAAGTTGGATCAGCCTGTAGTGTGTTTTTCCACTTCAATTTTGAGTGCGACTCCAAATCCAGACCTCCATGGGTTAATAAATTTCATTTTCATTGATAATTTTTGTGTGATTTTGTTGTCAGCACATTCAAATATGTAAAGAACAAAGTATTTAATAAGACTATTTCATTCATTCAGATCTAGGATGTGTTGCTTAAGTGTTCCCTTTATTTTTTTGAGCAGTGTATGTTACAGTATTTTACTCATTGAATGTATTAAACCATAGAAGTATAGTCACTAAAGGTATTAAAACACTGTATGAATAGTTTTGAGGTCAGAAAGGGATAATTTTGAGTGAGGCTTTACAGAGGTGCAGCAGAGAACAGAGGTGACCTCATCGATGGAGAATGTGGGGTGGACAACTGACCAGCAGGTCACAGAGAGGAGGAGTAGTTCAGGATGTTTGCCATAAAGGATCGATATTGGGAGGGGACAGAATTCAAATGGAGCCAATCACTGATTGACACGGGAGGGTCATTCAGACGTTTTGGGACAGTTTCCGACACTTTCCGACTTTCAGGGGATATAAAGACAATATTTTAAGGAGTTTTCCTCAGATCACTGCAGCTCTCATTTTCAGCTAACTGGCCTGCGTCGGACTGTGAGGAGATGCGTGTATGTGGTCTCTGCTCTCGAGAACAACATTACTATTGATAGTTAATTCAGTTTGTAATTGTTAGCCTTGTGTAGTACATTAAATATTGTTTTGATTTTGAACCGGATCCAGCTAATTTTTCTGCAATTGTGTGTATTTTCCATTCATCTTTGACCATTTCTAGGCGCTATACTTTAACAAACTCCTCCTAGGGAATTTTACGGATCGACTTCAAATTTGGTCAGTACAATCTAAAGACCTTTGTGATTAACAGTTATCAAAAGCTTTACGTTTGATTGAATGGTGTGGCCGTAGCGTGGCGGCCATTTTACGTGACTCCCCATGAAACCATAAGCTGATGTATCTCCACTGGACTTGTTCAAATCTGTCCCAAACTTGCCATGCTTGATAACAGTCATGGCCTGAGGATGTCTACAAGCCAGTTTTCCATCTAAGTTAAAGCACCACCTAATGGCGAAAGGAAATCAGCGTTATTTGACAAACAAAGATGTGCGCAAAGATGCGAGGGCCCGTTCATCGCTGCTTGCAGCTTTAATTATTATTATTACTACTGTAGGCTGTAAGTTAATACCCTGATTTTCTAGTTAATGGGCTGCGTGAGTGTGAGTTTTTATGACAATGACACCATGAGTGCTCAGCTCTGTAAACTCAGCAGTCAACTAGGGAGGGAGCCCACATCGGACCAAAAATATACCCGCCCACTGTGGATTTCTCATTAATCTCCTGATTACCAGCCCAAAGAATAAAGAATAAAAATGAAAACAATGTCTTCACTTTGATGCAGTTTGAATGAAGTGCCCCCCCCCCCCTATTATAGCAGCTCATGAAAGCTAAACAGGATACACAAGAGACAGATTTGTTCATTAGAACACAAATGCCACCAGAGTTACTGGGGTTTGATTAGTTATGTAACCTTGTTACTGCCTTTTCATGAAAGTAGTTTGTGAAACACTAATTCACATTTTATTTCCAGAGATTATTTGAAAACGAATGGAGAAATAGGTATCTTTAGCTTCTTTCTTATTGAAAGAAACCCCCTGTTGTGCTCTAAAGGGCTGACAAACCGCTGTCATAAACATTCAGGCAGTTATTCTTGAGAGTCAGAAAGATAAACCTCGACTAACAAGCAAAACAGATCCAGAGAGACAAAGCATATTGCCAAAGGCTTATTTTTAGCAGTTCTTTAAGTTGTATGGTGGTGTAGGATCTGCTTTTAGAGCAACAAACAGGACATGTGAGAACTTGCATGTGTGCAACAGAAACCAGGAGAGAATCCATTGTGTTTTAGTGTTTCTAAAACAAAAACTTGTGAGTTCCAGATGGGCTGTCGTTGTAATAGTCAGACTACACATGTTGGCAGTGCCTCTTTGACACCCTGCTGGGAGAAGGTCAGCATCTCGCTGTTCCAGAGTGCTGCAGCTGTGTCTGGAGGGAGATGTGTCCTCATCAGATGTGTTTGATATTTGGGACGCATCAGCTCTGAGCCTGCCTGCTGGGAGTCACCACAGTGAAATGAGGAACAAATGAAGTTACATTGCAGTTTCTGTTCAGATCCACCTTTAAGTTTGCAGCCTTCTCTTCTACTCCCTCTTTCCCTTTAAATCACAGCTGAACCCAAAACATACTGTACATGATTTTTGAAGAGTTCACCTCCAAACTGCATCTTGCAATGTGCTGCTTCATACAGTAGACTTATTTCCTGTTGCAGCAACAAGGACAATTTAGGACATGGTTATGTCTTCCAGAGAATTGTTCAAATGAAAGCTTAACTCTCCTGCTATGTTCGTTTCTTAGGTACAGCAATGATGTCCGTGGGTCAATGTGACCCGGTGCATGTTTAATCCTCCAACAGTTGTCAGAAACCAAAAAATCCTAATAAATATAGTTTGTACCTCATCACCAACACCATTACTAACAATTCAATCAGTATTTAGTGGAATGGAGTTATTCACCCCTCCATAGATTAGGATAACTCGCTCGTTTTCCTGAAAAATACATGTTCAAACTATTTTTTTAGGTACATTGGAAAAACCTAGATGTAAATTGCATTAGTCTACCATAACATGTATTTTTTTCTAATTTCTTTTTACATTTTGAAACTTTCTTTTTTTTGTGGGGTAGATAAATAGAGATGAGACACCTCTGCTGTTCAGGGTCATATTGACCTGCTCACTCAAAACCAAGCCAAATGAGTCATAAGGATTTACTTATGTTTATTTATAGTGTTAAGAAACAGACATTTACAAAAATGAACAAGAGATGAGCACAAAGAACGAGGTGTGTGTGTGTTTGTGTGCGTTTGTCTGTGTATCTGTGTCTACACAGCACATGAGTGACATGTCTGCACGGTGTGCTTTGTGCAAATACATTTTCTTTATAATATTTTCAGCAGACAGTCTTGGCTGACGTGTATTGGGTGAGGATGATGACTGTATTTCACAATTTTTTGACAAGAATGTCTTGCTTGGAGGAACAGGTATATCAGTTTCCTCATCTGACGGTTCATAATCAGCACCATTATAATCTGAATTGACCTCAAGATGGTCTTCATCTTCAGACACATCTTCCTGATCAAGGATGTGTTCCAGAGCCTCCAGGGCTGTCATCCTTTTGTCTCTGTTGCTCATGTTGTCCTACAGTAAGCTGCTGTGGTGTATGTATCTGCAGAGTGTAATGTTGGTAGCACTCCCAAGCAACATTTTTGTATGTTTCGCCCCTCTCCTGCTAATTGTGGGCGGAGTTTTCCCGCGGCAAAATAAAACGTTCCTGCCAAAGTCAAAAGTGTGTGTGTGTGAAATGGGGTGAAACATGGTGGGAGGGAGTAAGAAATACTTTGTCTCACATTTTCAAAGAAAGAAATGGTCTAAACATGACACATTTGACCCCTTATAGCAGGGGTCCCTAATAGGCGGACCGCGGTCCGGATCTGGACCCAGATGTCGTTGTATCCGGACATAGGACCTAAAACCGATAGATAATTGAGAATTATTACATTTTGACGGAGCGCTTCTATTTTAACCGGCGCAGCTTTATCAGCCTTTACGGCACTTATTCAGCGGTGCAAATCACATCACGTGATGCAGCTCAGCCAATCAAATATGAGTATTCTGACAAGTGTCCTTGTTCAAGTGAGATGTACACACACGGGAGAGACGAGGAGAGAGAACGAAGAGTAGGAGAATTATTATGTGAGTCAGAGAAGTTATTTCACGTGACGTTCTCCAAAGAGAGAAAAGTGGTCAAAGAGACCAGAGTCTTTCACCAAGAATGAACAGAATCTTATAGGTTAATTCTTCACACGAGCAGTTTAAAACCAGGATGTCTCATATGTTCAGAGACCATGATGATAATTAAAAGCAGTAATACGAGACAAAGCTCAACTCTTTTGAGCAAATATACCCACTCACATCTAAATGAAGTCACAGAAAATAAACCTAAGAGCCCAATGTGATTAGAATCCTAACGCATTAATTCACTGACCAATGATGTTAACAGAGAGAATAGAGCTGAAACAAGTGGTTTAATAACCACAGATAAAGTCCATGCACACATTTATCTTGTTAGAAGATGAGAAAAATATAATATTGTGGCTTTTTTTGATTGACATCACTTCACACCTGAATGAACTGAATTTTAAGCTGCAGGGCAATTCAGTGAAATAAATTTTTCTAAAATGAATTACTTTATTTTAAGATGCACATTTTTCAAAAGCTTTCTGTTATGTCAGTTATTCTTTAATGCAGACATTATTTTACTTGAAATGAGAAGAACATTTATTTATGTATTTCTATTTATTATTTATAATCCATCCAGTTAAATTTGAAAACTGAGAATAATAATTGTTAGAATATAATTGATGTGTACTTTATTTATTTGATTTGACAGTTGTTGACTACACAGAGACGCTGTTACTACTACTAGGCTTCTTGAATATATATATATATATATATATATATATATATGGCACTAAATAGCGCAAGTTAGATATTAGTGTAATGTTCCGGACCTTTGCACGAGGAGATTTTCTCAATCTGGACCTTTTGGAATTTTAATTGAATAGCCCTGCCTTATAGCCTCCACTTTCACTGCCGGGTCAAATTGACCTGAACATCATCTCTGTAATATAAACCTGCAGGGGGGGTTGCAAATACATGATATGAACTATTTTTTTTTAAACATTGATTACACTAATTAAGGCAAGCAGAAGAAGTTTCATACAGAAAAAGTACTTTAAAATATTTTCCCTGGAGACCCTTTTCCAACTCTGAAACGGGTCAATTTGACCCGCAACATAACAGGACAATGATTCAAACTAGACTGAGGAAAAGTGGCTCTGCTGGACGTCGAAGGCCCTTTTGAGTGTTGACTGTGATCATTTCTTCATATATGGCTCTGAAATAGAGTTGTGACAAAACTTACATCAACCTAAAAGTGCATTCTCACTACTACTAATACTAATACTAATACTGACTTAGAGCTGTATTAAATGGTTTCAGATGATTTTGGCCAGCTAGTCTTGAACTGCGTCTATCTGCTCTTTAGTACTGAACAGGCAGCGTGTAGTTCAATTTTAGAGCCAATCAGTATAAAGCTATCTCCTAAAGCTTTCTGGTGTTCTACTTAATGGATGTGTACTCGGACAGCTGTGCACACGTGCAGCAGATTGCTAAACTACCACTTGTAGCATTGTGTCGGCGGTATGCAGACATGCAAAACCTACGTGTGCAATCTCTGATGACAAAATGTATGTCACACGGATCCTAGTGGACTGTTGTGGAAGTGGAAAGTACAACTTATCTTCAGGATGCTGATAAGGAGTGATGAGATTGAACCAAAACATCAACATTTGTGGTCCATAATTGAATATTTCACAAAAATGAAACACTTTCTTTCCCAGAAGCAGAAGCACACTATTGCAGGAATCCCAAAATGTACTTGTTTTTAGGGTAAAACTTCAACCTGACTGCTTTAGTGTATTATTTGGTGGTATTTATAATTATAACGGCAAAAGAACGCCGTTCATGCAAGTCAACATTAGAATGAGCTGTGGTGTCCTATGTTTCTCTGAGACTTGACTGGATGCTGGAGTGCCAGTGGACAGAGCCGTTCAGGTGACTCTTTTTTTCTCTGATGGAGCAGACTTTAGAGCAGAGGTAGCCAACACGGACCACGTGAGTCGCCTGCAAGGCATGTTCTAAAAATAGCACAAGTATGAAGGCAAATCACTGTCAAAATCCAAGAGCGCAAATAAGATCCATGCGCGCGTGTGTAGAGGCCCAAATTAAACAGCAAATTAAACAGCAGCGCACGTATTTTACTTTGACGAGCGCTTTCACATCACTCCACGCAGAAGATCTCTGCTCACGCGGGCAAAATTGCAGCCTGCGAGGAGAAAACCATGCTTTGAGCGCGAGGGGCGTTCCCTAGCGCGCGACTCCTATCACCGCTCTTCTGCTCACAAAACTTTCACCTGCTCGCTCGTGAGTAGTTTTTCTTTGTGATACTAAGTGGACGGACCCAGTCACCTTTGTATAACTACATTTAATCGGTTACAATCCTCGTCTTTGGATTGGCCGGATATCACGCAGATATCAATCTTACATAACTGATCATTTGTATAAACATGGGACAGAGTTCATGATCTGTTCAAAAATGTTACAAAGGTAGTGGTTAGTACAAACGAGTCATGATGTGAAGATATGACAGTTCATGATCTCCTTAACATTTTTTAGAAGTGATAATTTGTACAAAAATATAACGGGTGTGATTTTGAACAAAATACACAATCATTATTAATAATTATTGTGAGGAATAATTAACATTGACATGTGATCAGACAGTCTCTTCACATATATTATTATTATTATTAAAAGGTGATCTGTGTAACTTTGTTATTCAGGAAGTTTGTATCAAACAAGTAGCCCTTCGTACTACTCAGTACCCTTGAAGTAGCTCTCCGTTTCAAAGAGGTTGGTGACCCCTGGTCTACAGGAAGAGAAGAAGGCTGCGTGTGCTTATGATGAATAATGCATGAACTTGACAGAGGAAACACAACTAAACTTTTAGTTTCTGAAATAATCGATGAAGTTCTGCTGCTGTTCCTCGTGGTTAACGTGTCTCGGACAGCAGCTCTGCAGTTCTGCTTGGCTCTCTGTTAAGTTCACATTTAATAAATGTTTTCCTCATCAGTAATATAATAATATATTATTCTATCCACCTGCAACCCAACGACTATAAATCAGAATGTTCATTTGTGTGTAACTGCCCGATCCGCAGATTAACTACGGTTATAAATCCGCTCATCATGATTTTTGCAATTAACTTGAAACTTTAGCTGCTAGGAATATGACATTGCCTGTGAGCTGTCTGCTGAGAACAGCGTCATGGAAGTGACTGACTATTTTTCATTGTGTAAGCAAATGGAAATTTGTTAAAGCAAGTCATTTGGCATTGTAGTTATTGCTCAGCCCCTGAATCTGCAGCAGGAGGCTGCTTGAGCGCTGTGGAGAGGGCTCACCGTCCGTTCTCGTCTCATTCCGCTAATTGACTCATTCAGTTCGTAAATTAAATGTTTGACGTGTATCCACTGATAAACCCGACTTCAGTTGAACAACGCCGGCATACAGTTGATAGACAGCAACCTTCCGGGTAACACTCACACTCTAGAGTTTCTGTTGTGAGTAGTGGACATTAATAGACTATTTCGGCAGTAATTGTTTGAATCACAGGGTGAACCAACGCAAGGAAGTGAGGTACTGAACTGAGCAGCTTTGCGCTTGACCCAACCTCCATATTGCTACTTCAGCTGCTTTGGTTTTGACCGTTGCTCTTTTTAAAATCTGTCTCTCACAAGGCCCTCAACTTAATGGAACTGTGACACTAAACTGTTGCAGGACCCCTTTAAATGTACAACCCAGCAATAGTTAAAACTGTTTACTCACTGCAGTACAAGAACGTTTTATATTTCACTCCACTTTTGATTCATTGCAGCTTTTGCGTGGAGAAGCCATACCCATCATCTGAATGGACGACTGTGGCTCAGGGGATAGAGCGGATCGTCCTTTCATCAGAATGTTGTCAGTTCGTTACCCTCTTCTGTGTGTGTAAGTGACCCGGAGCCGTTGCTCCACGGGCTATTTGCTTACGTTTAGCAGACACCTTATATATAATAATGCACTCATTATAAAAGCAGTAGAAATACAAATAATCAGAGATAATGTTAACGGTACATACGTGTACTGTCTCTATGAGCAGGGAGTGAAGAGCTGATCTTTTATGGCCTAGTTTGTGATTTAGGCTAAAATGGGTGTTTTTTTTACAGTGAATCTTGACAACTGCAACTTTTAAAGCATAATGTCTTTGCCAGTTTTTCTCACCCTCTCTCTTCTTTCTCTCCTCTTCCCTCCATCCCTCTGAGCACAACTGGCTTCCGCTGGCTGTTCTTAAAACAAATGCCCCTCTAACTCTCCCAAAGTTACGCGGAATAAATTGAAAAAATACTTTCTGACATGTTGAGTAATGCATAAAATTGTATTCTCTTTCTCCCAGCAGCCTGACTATTCTATTTCATCTGCAAGCCTTCTTCAGGCAAATGGATTGCTTCCATAATGCTCTCTTTATCAGGCTGACTGAGTAAGTGCTGCTGTTCCCTGTAAGCAGGGGAAGACCAACATGCACACTAACATATTCTTTCTTTCTCAGTCGAACACTCACAGATACAAATGTGTAGGCTCATTCCCTAACACACACACACACACACACATATATACTCAGCCATGTGTTTCAGTATGTGTGTATGCAGGTGTGTGTACAGGCACAACCCACCTACACTGCTTCAAATCACTCTGTTCCATTGACACACACTGCTGGCTCAGAAAGCTTAATATTAAACTGAGACTGAGCCAGAGGTCTGCTTTGAAGTCAGACCCAGCACACACACACACATGCTGACTCTCCCTCTCACACTCTGCATGTGCTGTCATTCACACATGTACAGTAAATACACACACTTCCCACACAGACACTCACCATCTCTCATCCGCCAGACGCCCTATGAACATTTAAATGGGCTTAAAGGCTTTGTGTATCATGTTATCCTCCAGCTCTGTGATCTAGTTCTGACGGCTGAGCCTGCTCACCAAGGACATATGGAGATAGTAAAGATGCAGCCTGTGCTTGCAGTGTGTATGTGTGACTATGTGTTAAAAGCACTGTGTGACATATTATTCAGCAACTTAGCTCTCTAGTGCAGCAGCCTGTTCACCAAGGACATATAAGACAAATACTCTAATATGCAGTGTTTGCAGATGGGTGGAGTGTGTGTGTGTTTTTTCTTTTTGTGCGTCGGTGCATCTTGGAAACAAAAAGCACCACTTTAAGATAGTAATGCCTCTTACTGCAGGAGTGAGACCGGGTCACAGCTAGGAGTCTGCATTTAAATGTGTCTTGAAAAAATATAGTGTCCTTAATGCTACATTGGGATTTTAATTAACTATTTACAAGGAGGGAAGGCTCAAATACAGTTACTGTCATAACTGAAACGTATTTAATATTATACATCATTAAAGTGTAAATGTTATCCATTTTCTTTACGGCTTTCCATAAACTAACGCGATGCTTTATATATTCAACATTTGATAGCATTCTATTCACACAGCCAGACATCCCAGCTGCATTTCCTGTGATCTTATCAACCTGTTTTCACCGGGTGACCAACCTGTCATGTGACTTTTTTTACATTTTGTACCTCTGTATATTCTCACACAGTAAATGAGTCGACAACAGAAAGACGTTTCTATATTGTTACCAATGAAGTGAAATGTATTTCAATGATGAATATTCTCAAAATATTAAGCCAGCAAATTTAAATTCAAGGCAGTTTTTAAATTGCCCATATTATAAAAGAAAATACATGAAACACAATTGAGATAATGCAGTCCAACTTTAATTTAATTTTCCAGGCAACATTTATGAATTTTGTAACAGATTGCATTTGGAAAGTAAACTTCCTAACCCTGCTTAATGCTGAAAACAACTTAATATATTTTATATAATAATATATAAGACAGCATCCCTGGTGAGATTTCTGAATACAGTATACCTCCACACCTCCACTTGCACGCACACACACACACACACGCACACACACACACACACACACACACAGTAATGTAATAGAACACTTAGTTCATGTTTTCTTGCATTTTCTGATGATGCAGCTCCCATTTCTTTTTTTTAACAGTATTATAGCATGACATTTCCTGTGCTGAATATTTTTAGACCCCAGTTGATTTCTTAATTTGGTTCTTGGGTTCACAGTCTCTCACATACTCAGTTTGCATCGTATTAAATTAATCGGATAAAGCTCTCCTGAACAAAATGATTAGAAATGGGACTCGCTGCAAATGGGGTACACAGCTGCTTTATTTTTTAGGCAGAGATCCAACAGTGAACTGTCTCACGTCTTTGTAATAATTCTGCTTTTGAAAATGTATGCCTATAGAGAATTATTATTCAGAAAACAAAGGATTTATCTAAAAAGGTTTCCTGCATGTTCTTTGATAAAAGAGGTTTATTTTCATGTCATACAAATCACTTCTACAAACACTCTAATAAACTATAAAAGAGTGTTGAAAAGATGAGGTTTTATCAGGCAGGAAAGACACCTTTATAGTCTGGGCAGGAGATAATAGCTTAACTTCCCCAGTATCATCTCATTAAACTTAGTGTTAGAAAGTTTTGTCTCTGTTTATCTAGACAGAACAAATCCTGATTTCTAATCTGCTCTTGCCTCTGCTTGACCTTCCCAACGAGCCTGTGAATACAGGGACAGCCAGTGAGTCAGTAATAAGAATTTATCAGATGTGAAAACACTGTGACGATGTGAAAACAGTCAGTATTGATGAACCTACAAAGAATGAGCTCCTAAATCTGCAGTTACAGAACTTTGTATTGAGTTTCAGCCCATTGTTTATCAGGCCACAACTTTAATGTTGGACAGACAAACTCTAAATGAGCGTTAGATTTGTGTCCGACTTGATCCCGACTTACTCTTACGTCATGAGTAAGTGGGCAACGATAACCTTGCGAGAGTCAGGCAGCCGCAGTGTTTAGAGCCAGGCGCCACAGTTGCTCACAGCCGACTGCATGACTGCATGATGGGAAACGCCTGGCTGTCACCAGATTTTTTATTTTTTATTTTTTTGCAGGGGGCGCTTTCGAGCAGACTTGCCATTCTGAAGCATTAAAACCATAATATGTAACTACATTTTGGGCTTTAAATCAGTTTACCAAGTTTGCTTATGTTTCGAGCATTTTTATCCTCTCAAAAGCACCTTCGTTCTTCACAGCGAAGACTGCGTCGCCACGGCAACGGCGTTCCGCGAAACATCAAAAGCTTCATGAACTGGCATTATGAACTTCCTAGATTTGTGTGGAACTAATTTGATGTTGATCTGATTTACTACTAAGAGAAACAAGCCAAAGTATAGACTTTAACTTCCTGTTACCAGTAGCTGGCGCTATGACTATTATACATAATTGGCCTGCAGATGTCTTCAGGACTGGAGTCTAATCAAACATGTGAAATCTGGAAAAGATCTGATGATGTGGAGTCCAGTTATATCAGTTTATTTGTTCATGGCGAAGGATCGAAATTCACTGAGCCGCCATTTGTTAAATGGCGGCGACAAAATTTGAGACGGATCTGATTAATCTGTGAGGAGCATGATGTCAAAGTACACAACCTATAACTTCCTGTTGCCACTAGGTGGCGCTATTACTATGATTCTAAATTGACATGTAGATGACTAGTCACAGCATCTATAAAAAATAGCATCACCTCCAACTCGTCGCCGTCCTGTCTGATTGGAGTTGGTGAAAGGAGGTACAACAACGTTGTTGCTTTTGAAGAAAATCCTGGGTGATAGTCTTAACTTCGCTGGGCTAGTCTGTTTTTTGGAATCCTGAAGGAGAGAACGGATAATTTCTATGCCCCGTTCTCTCCCCGTTAATGTTGATATTTTGCCGGTGGGGCCAGGACAGAAAACAGCCGCGACCGGGTCAATCGCCCACAGGGACCTCTGAGCGACGGGGCAACCAGTCGCCTCGAAGCAGCAGAGCGAAGTGGTCGGGCGGGGGTGTAGGGCTTGACCATGGCCTGGAGATAGGAAGGAGCTGTTCCTTTCACTGCCCTGTAGGCTAGCACCAGAGTCTTAAACTGGATGCGAGCTCTTACAGGGAGCCAGTGTAGAGAACGGAGAAGGGAAGTTGTGTGGGAGAACTTGGGGCGATTGAACACCAGGCGAGCTGCAGCTTTCTGGACAAGCTCCAGAGGTCTGATGACCGACGCCGGGGCTCCGGCAAGTAGAGAGTTGCAGTAGTCCAGGCGGGAGATGACAAGAGCCTGGATGAGCACCTGCGCCGTCTCATCAGTGAGGAAGGGGCGAATCCTCCTGATGTTGTAGGGCAGGAATCTGCAGGAGCGTGTAACCGATGCAATGTTTGCTGAGAATGACAGTTGGTCACACCCAGATTCCTCGCAGTCCGTGTTGGCGTCACCACGGTATCATCAATGGTGATGGACAGGTCTCTGTGTAAGAATAATTATACATACATATACATTCAATTGCTCCTATTATATCTTTTGAAAAGTTACAACTAATCCTTTGTGTTTTCCTACAAAAGCCAGCAACACGTGTCGATTTCTGCTTGTTACTAACATACAGTCTTTTCAAAATAAAATTCCATCTTCACAGGAATCAACCAAGTGGTTGAAGAAACATTACTACTTAGTAACATTCATGAAAAGGTCGTCGTTTGGGTTAAAATAACTACGGTTGTGCACGTTACGGGGCAAAAAATTCCACGTTGACTGCTCGCATCACATGGGGAACGAACAGCGGTCTCCTGGGTCAAAATCTGTTTTGAATTGGGAGGATCTTTAAACACCCATGCTCTCAGCAATCCATGATGGACTTTTTCTTCCAAAAAGGGTTCTTCAGAAGTAAAAAGATCTGGGTAGAACCTAAGCCCTTCAAAAAGAACCCCTTTGGAACTGTTATTTCTGGCTGCCAAAAACCTATACATATGAAGGCAAACTTTACATAGGAGGCAGGACATGAGTCGACGGACCGCAGTATCTTAAAGTGTTGTGCTTTGCACGCACGGTGAAACTAATTCAGGCAGCAATTACATTTCCTTCCAAAGGCACACGGTCAGGTAAGCTTACAGTATTCTTACATCCGTTAATCTCTGCAGTAGTGTGTGTGTGTGTGTGTGTGTGTGTGTGTGTGTTGTGCATGCGTCAGAGACTAATAATGTCTCCTCTGACACTTTGCTTTCCCTCTCTTCATTTGTGCAACAAACAACAAGCTAAATGCCAGACACATTCATCTCCTAATAAACCGACACTAACGCAGGGATTTTCATGAGGGGGAAAATAATTGCCTGTTCAAGTGCTTTTTCATAAGTTCTACGTCTAATTTGGCAACTCATGAAGTGTGTCATGGAGGGGGAGAGAGGATCACAGCTTTTGCCTCCAGTCTACACTTCACCCAGAAAAGTCTTCTCCTTCTTCTGCGTTTCCTATGTTTTTTCTGCTTTGCTTTGTCTTTTGCCGCCCCAAATCACGTATTTCAAAACTTACCTTCAATCAGATGTTTTTACCTCAGAGGCCTCTTCCTCCTTCTCTCCCGCCCACACTTCTATTCAATCCACTGACATCCCTTTCAACAGCAACACAAGTCTTTCTTCTTTGACTCTTGAGTGTGCCAACACAGTGTTAGTGCCTCTTTTTTATGCTTAGTCGACAGCGTAACAAGCCCCGTATGGTGAGGAGCTGGAGCCAATGAGTATCAGTCTAAACTGTTGAGGATAAAGTATTATACAGCCGCGACGGGTGAGAAAAAAAAAGAGGAAGCTGCAAAGCACATCATCTTCACTTGATCATCCCTTCAAATCCCCCCCCCGGCTTGGTGGCAGCAGGCAGGCATGCAGGGGAATTTTGAGAGGTCAGGACATGAAAAAGGCAAAGAAAAGAGAAGTGTCAAAGAGATGAAGCAGAGAGGAGAGGAAATGAAACCAAGGGAGAGGGGGAGAGAGGACAGGGATGTGAATGAGGCAAGAGCAATGGTGGAGTGCTGGGATGATAACGTCAGGGGAAAACTGATGCAGAGAGTAACAATCCGGTTTATTTATGCTTTGTCGACTATGATAGACATCCAGAGAGCAGCAATATGAAATCACCGTGAAGGCAGGAGCTGCATAAACACGACAGCAGGGGTTTGAATACATTACCAGTAGGGAAAGCTTCACACACGACGATTTGAAAAGCTTGAAGAAGCCTTTGACAGCTGGCTGCGATACATGTGACCCCCACATTAGCACTGATGGCTTTATCGCGTAACATATGCTATAGCTGTAATGATGCCATGGGGCTGAATGTGCATTTACATACAGAACAGCATTGTGTACTGGAGCCTTACATAGATGCACAGAGAGAAGTCTGAATGCAGAGGGATCAAGAGGAGAATTTATCAAGAGATGCTCCTTACAGAAGCTTTATATTGGTATTTTTGACACACTGATTCAATGAAGCATTTCCTACAAGGGTTAACACAGCACAGAAAGAGCAGACTGAAACCAACTAGAAAACCTTACAGACCACTTATCTAAAAGAAAATTACTTTATTACATCTTGGGTCTTTGTATATAATAATGTTGATCAGTTTTGATAATATTGTACTCACCAAAGTAATTGAATCACTATCATTAAGTCAATTCTTGATTGTGGTTGGCTAGAAGTGTGCATTAATAAGTTCAGTGTTTGGGCCGCTGTAAATATAGAATCCTGCTTACGTCCGTGCTTATCAGTAGGTGGTGCTATGACTGAGTTAATATTGGCATGCAGAAGTCCTAAAGCCATGACAGTCAACAAGCATGTCAAGTTTGGGACAGTTTTGACAAAGTACAGTGGAGTAACAACAGCTTGATGGATGATGGTGAACCATGTAAAATGGCCGCCACACCAAGTCCATGTTGTTCAATGAAACCTCAAGCTTTTAGTAACTTTTATTCACTAAGGTCGCTTTAGATTGTTCTGACCAAATCCTAAGCTGATCTGATTAATTCCATTCAAAATGGCTGACTTCCGGTTGGGTTTAGATCTTAGGCCCCAACGACCTTTTTTTAAGTCTACATGTGATACATCTGCTTACCAAATGTTATACATGTAGGTGAAACGTACTGTGAGGGCTGCATCATCGAAATATTGTAGGGGGCGCTATCGAGCCGACTTGCCACTCGAAAGCATTAAAATCACATTAGATAACTACATTCAGGATTTTAATTGTGTTTGACAAGTTTGGTTATGTTTTGAGTATTTTTAGCCCCTCAAAAACACCTTCGTTTTTAACTAGAAATTAAATTGAACATTATCCGTTCTGATTTTGGTAATCCCAAGAGTATGTCACTCTCCTTCTAAATGCTTGTTCCTTTTTCTTTCTTTTTTTTGTCAACCTGATTTGTCATATATTTTTTAATCAAGAAACGTAACAATGGAGCATCTGATGGTCGTTTTCCAAAAGTGGCTTTTTCCCTATTTCTGTGTCCTATTTCTTTATTTATTTTATTTTTTAGAGAGTTGCAGTTTAGTTGTCAAGTAATGCAGTAGTAAATGTACAGTTAAATTAATATTTTGTATGAATTGTAAATGAGTAATGAATGCTGCAGCTTCTGTCGTTCTCATATACCATTGCAATTTTGTATTTGTAAAGGCCTCTTCACACTGTCAGTGCAAATAACATTCAGTAATCAGTAACCCAGATAATAGTCTTGAATAACCCCTTTTCTCTGTGTTCCATGTCAACATCATCTCCCAAAGCTGATCAAAACCAGGAGAAGCATCATAACCACCGCTCCACCGAGAGATGGACAGATGGCTCATACCGGGCCACCAAGTGTGAATTAAGCAGACCTGAGACTTTTCGAGAGAGCCCAAGGACACCGAGAGCACCAGACGAGAATTGACTGTCCAATATGGATCACCCATCAAAATAGAAATAATACTGAATTAACTAGTGGTTTACTGTGTTGCCACAAGTTATTACATCTGCCAATTATATCCTTCACTGATTTACCTGGTGTATACGGTAGTCCTCCTTCATAAATATTTATCTTCATCACTTTGTGTTCATTCATCATAGCATTTATTTATTTGTATTCATTATTTGTATAAATACTAGTGCTGGGCAAGTTAACGCGTTAATTTCGCGTTAACGCATTCATTAATTAACGCAGACATTTATTTTATCGCGCGTTAACGCATTTTGTTAATTTGTTTTTTTTTTGTTTTTTTTGTTAATTGAAAGACAAGAGACAATACATATACATAACAACAAGCGGATGACAGGAACAGTGGGATAAAAGCCAGCAAACATCCTATAGTCAGTAATTTTAGTGCACCTATATGCTGAAATTCACGGTAAACGCATTTAAACGGCACAGATCGGGAGCGAGCGAAGGACTTTGAAAGTTAGCAGAAAGATTAACGTGAGACAACATCCGGTTTCTTCAGACGAACATCCGGTTTTCAGAATAAGATGCCAACAAAGTATGAATTATATTCACATTAAGTATAAAACATGCTACCTGCATCTCGTGAACCAAATGTTATTGCCCTTTTGTTCATATAGCAGTACTTTTAAAATAAAAGTGCGCAATACACTACTTTTGAATTCATTATTGAACTTTGCCATAACAATGCGATTAATCACAAAAAATTCATGCGATTAATCGCGATTAAATATTTTAATCGTTGCCCAGCACTAATAAATACATAAATACACTTGAGGTTATGTATGTATGAAACATTACGGTCACTTAGCATGAGTCAAGACACTCAGTAGCAAACATCAAAATTGAGACTGAATTTATTAATTCGGCGAGTGGTGCCTACGAGGTGGATTTAATATCAAGTAAGTAAAATTCAATATAAAACTGATACGTTCTGATAGCCAAAGCTGAGTGCAGTCACTCGCCTTCATCTTTTACCCATTCTTATGTCTCCGCTGCCTGTTTTTTGGACTCTTTTGAGACTTATTATTGCTATACTTTTTTGTGCCAATTTATCTATTTACAACGATGGAGCAACGCCGACACGCCGTCTTTGTCCATAACTTTGTATTGCTGTTGTAGCTGACTGGGATACATGATGCATGAGGACAAATTGTGGTCTTCCAGCTCCTAACTCCTGAACTTTTATTCCACATTACTTTAATCAATCTACAAACCCTGTACCGTGTGCGACTGCATGCAGCGGTACATGACCTCCGGACTCTAGCAGTTCGGCACGAATATACAAACCGTTACAAAGTCAAGTAGACCAGCAAAAGAAGAAAAATACTATAAGACAGATGGAACAGTAAAATAAATGTAGTTTTCTAAACTTTGTTCAGGAACAGGGCCACGCCCAGAACACCGCTCATTTCCTCTGCACAGAGTATTTAAGCACAACGAATCCGTTCACTCCCTCTTCGACTCTTGTCTTCACAGGACGTACGACAGACGCTCTCTAACTCAGCAGACGCTCCATCCCTACCCCACATCCCTCTACCCCTACCCCACATCCAGATGAGCAAACGCTCTCTGACTCAGCTTTCATACGACTCAAGACAGACGAGCAATGCTCTCTGACTCAGCAGACGAGCAACGCTCCATCCCTACCCGACATCCCCTCTACCTCGACCCCTACATGCGACGCAAGACAGACGAGCAACGCTCTCTGACTCAGCTTTCATACGACTCAAGACAGACGAGCAACGCTCTCTGACTCAGCTTTCATACGCTTCAACGCGAGGCACAACAGACAACAAACAAACTTCGACTCAGCTCCTACACGAAGTACGACAGACAAGCAACATCTTAAAACTGCTTACCTTTCACAAAGGCTCTCCTCAACCCTTCCGGACGACCAGCCATATGACGAAGCACCCTCCTTTTCTCACCACGCTCATCGCTAGCAACTTCGGCTGCGTTTAGCCATCCACCTTCCCCGCAGCTCTCGATAACCATCCTCTGTCAACTCCGAAGCTATTCCGCCCCCGCCTTCCAACAGCCCAGCCTTTGACCCTAATTCTCTCAATTCTTCACCCACACCGCTCTCCCGACCGCCGGAGTTCCTTGCGCTCGAACGAAACCACCGTGACCCTCATTCACCATTCCGAGCCACAACAGTCTCTATAT
Organism: Anarrhichthys ocellatus; assembly: GCF_004355925.1. NCBI lineage: Eukaryota > Metazoa > Chordata > Actinopteri > Perciformes > Anarhichadidae > Anarrhichthys > Anarrhichthys ocellatus. Next base: position 565,053 of record NW_022280149.1, read on the forward strand.
ATCCCACTTCTCTGAGCGGACAGTCTCTCAAACGGAGAAAGCAATCATCCAACGCAACATTCCTTTACATCAGTCTGTTAAAAGCTCAACTTTCCAAACTATTCAAGCACCCGTGGCACAACACCTCTCTCGCTCTCCGAGCCTCCAGAGCACTTCCTGGTTCCTGGCGCCACGTCAGGCGCACGCTGATGACGTCATGACGCATCACACGGCGGAAGAAGCCCATCCATCTACATCAGTCCCTCCAGAGGGCCAGGTTGTATACTCTGATCGTGAATCTTTAACCTTAATGTGTTTAGAGAAGGGCAGTCGACTGCGTCCTGCCTTAAGTTGTCCCATGCCATACTGACTCTCACTGTCAAGCTCCCCCCGCGCCAGAGACATCTCCTCGTAATGTTTTCCCCCCTAACTTCACGATTAACCCAGGCACATCCATCCTGGCATCCTTTCATGTTCTGTTACTTCTACCTTCCATGTTCCACCCACCTCGGCCAACTTCGGCTAACTCCTCCCACCTCTACCGGCTACCCCAGCTGCACAGACCGCTCCAACAACAGAACAGGTAGGTATACGGCACAGCTAAGGGAGCAGCTCGGGGTTGGTTTTCTTGCCAGGGACGCAACATTTGTTTCTTCCTGCCCATGCCGCCCCCCCTCTCGCTTCCTCCACCCCTACCCTCACTAGCGTTGCCATCCCATCTTTAACGCGCCTCCTCATTTCCACAGCTCCGCCAGCAGGCAGACAACTCCAGCGTCCTCTGACTTATCCCCCCCCCCCACCCCCACCACCAGTTTCACTTTTAGCCACAGCTAACCCTATCCTCGGACAATTCTGAAGTCGTCAGTCCTTTGCCTTCCAACAAACTCAGGAGGAGATCCCTGAGGGACATCGTCCCTCCACAACCCCGCTCTTCCACCCCCTCGAGATCCAGCCGCTCGAACAACGGCCAAAACCACAGCAACCCTTCTCCCCCACGCCAATGCTCCGATGGCCCCATACATCCCGCAATTCCGAGTGGACAGTCTCTCGACTGAAGCATGCACTCACCCAGCTCAACATCCATTTCCACCAGTCTGACAGAAAAGCAAACTCTTCAAACTGCTCACGAACGATCAGCACTACATCTCCCTTGATCGCTGAGCCACCAGCGTCAGGCGCTACGTCGACGACGTCACAACGCACAACACGCACAGACAAGCCCAGTCACTCACACCAGCCCCTCTAGAGGGCCAGTTCGTATCGCACCCCCTCCTTACTCTCTCTGCATCAGGGATATCTCACCCTGCAGCCTCTTTTCCCCAATCTGCATTTCCAATCCACGCACATGCATCCCTTCAACCCAGCATCTTTTCCACTTCCCTCGCTCCTGCCTTTCCGTTTAACACAACACAGGGTATCGATCACTGGTCCTGGACCTCACCCAATTATCGAGCCATCCACACGCAATCCCGACATCTCCTGGGAATTGCTAACCAAGCTTGGCCGCTGTACTCAAACAGCCACTCCCCACCTGCGCAGACATCACCAGGCTCCACCTAATTCCTAGCCTGGACTACTACGAACCCGACTACCAGTACCTTTTAGTTTTCCTTTGGAAGGACGTGTATTACTCCGCCATGCGTCCGTCCAAGAGCAGCCAGAAAATTTGCTTACTTGAATCCGGACAAACGTCTTGTCACCGCAACCTCTCGGTGCATCACTTAATCACCACGGTCATTATTGTGCTACCTACTGCCACCCACTGGCACGGAAGAGTATTTAATTACGTAGCCAGCCATTACGTATGTTGCAGGCCCAGACGCTCAACCATGGCAAATTATTCGAAGCAACCAATTAATATATATTATTTCTGGACCGATTTAAGCCAATCCTGATATTTTTCCCACGGCCTACCTGACAATCTCTCAATCGCACACCGGCGGGCTACGGCTCAGTGGTGAAAATCACCGACCTAGACGACTTCCTCACCATCACGCTACCTTCTTCAAACCCAGCACACGGTCTAAACACTCAGCTTTCCTCCACCAGATAAATAAATAAATAGAATCAATAGATTAAACAAAATCCTCCTTGCCACACATCCCGTTAGTCACTGCCCCCGTTACAAACGTCCATGACCACGTCACACTTCACGAAGCACGTAAACCGAGCTAAACTGACACCAGTTCCTCTCCTGCCGGAACAGCATCTCCTTCTTCCACAACGAACACATCACCAAGCCAGAAGACATCCAGCTTTTCACAGACGCAGCACCCTCGATCATTGGCCGCTTGAATTCCCATCCCCCACACCTTCCTCCGCGATCTACGAAACGCATCCCATAGTCATAGTAGCCATTATTTTGGGGCATGAACGGTCCATTAAAGACCATTGCCATCCACTCAGAATATAGCACAGATGGCATCCTCAACAACATCACCCCCCAAGCACTCATCGTACATCACCGGATAGAACCGCTTCAAAGCTTTTGCAACTCCTTCAGCCTTCCATTCCTGTCACTCGAGATCCTTACCCCCACGACTTTCAGTCACTTATCCATTTCCCTCCTTAAGGTCAAGCCCTCCACCGTACAGGTTTACATAAGTGGAATTAACTTCTACACAAACTGTCCTCATGGGCTCTGTGCCCAGCCTACCCACTCACATGTCGCCATGCTACTCGAAGGTCCGTAAAGCCAAACTACATCTAAAGGGCTGCCCCTCACTTCGGACGTCCTCACCTGCGGCATCCTCACCCTCAACTCAAGTCATCCATCTCCCGTCATGGACAAAGCATTAAAGTCCACGTTCTTGCCAGCTTCTTTCGCTGCTCCGAGTTCACTGCCTTGAACTCCATCCGTCCCGACACGCCACCACGTCAGACATCACATCCATCCTCCCGACACAGTCATCTTATCACCTCAAATGCCGCAAGACCAACCAATACGGTCCACCTCAACCAATCTACCTTTTCCGACCAGACTCATCGTCGAGTCCGTACGAACCCATCCGCGACTACTTAAGCTCAAGTTCAGCCAGCCGAACTCCCCGCAAGATCCCCTGTTGCGGTCTCGGGCTCACCACCACTCTCGCCATATCTTGGCCCGATCCAGAATACCCCCCGAGTTTACTCGGCGGCGCCTCCACCGCTTCAAGCCAAGGAATTTCCGACCACATCCTCAAGATACGTGATCGTTGGTCTTCCCCCGCGTACCTCTCATAAATTCATTCCAACCCGAATGACACCAGAAACGCCCATCGGCATCAGTCTTTATGGAGCTATCTTTTGGGGACTCTGCACCGCCAGAGCTTCCTGAAGAGATGGCCCCCACCCTACAGTCTCCAGTCCCCCCGTTCCCGCCAGCCGCCGGACATCAACGGTCCCCCATCGATCGCCTAATCTCCTTTCCACAAACCCTCCTCGTTTCTTCTTCCTTACATCCCTTCATCTCTTCATCCCTTCATCTCTCTACCCTACATCCCTTCATCCGTCTACCCCTACCCTACATCCCTCTACCTTGACCCCTACCCCACATCCCTTCATCTCTTCATCCCTACCCCACATCCCATCCATCTACCCTACTCCCCTTCTTCCCTCGACCCCTTCTGCTTCTTGAATTTAACAATCATTCCACTATGCAATAAACCTCTCGAAACTCATATTGTTATTGGCGTAGTCCTTGTTAGTGAACACAGCTACAGTGCAGTGCAACATAAAAATAAATTGTCCCAAATATCTTAAAATCAAAGGCAGTGGCAAGAACAGAAAATAAAATAAAGCACTGCCATGTGACTATAATAGAATAACATTTCAGAACAGGACAGATACATTTCAACTGTTTTCTTATGAGACTTCACACTTTCCTGGGCTGGCCACATGCAGCCTGTATCATTAGGTATTCAACAAAAGCATTTCTACTGCCATTTATAACATCAATTCTCCATCAACCTTAACTTCTTCTACCTTAAATGAGCTTTGAATCTACTTAGTGATGTTGGGAAAATGTATTGACTTTCACTTGGTGCGTTTTTAGTCTTCACATTTTGAATATAACACTGGGAGTAGAGAAAAAGAGCACAGGGTGGTGTGACAGAGGTGGTGTGAAGACACTTGACAATGCTGCTTCTATACACACATAAACGGGAGCAAACACACACACACGGAGCAGATGACAGAGCTATCTATTTGGACCAGAACAAGGTCATGTCGTGACCGCTGGCCCTAATCCATCTAACTTTTTTTTTTCACCTCCTGTTCCTCTGTGTTTCTTCAAGACATACACTAAGCTTTTGGTAAAGACTGACTGATCTACTGCTGGGTGACAAGATGCCGGTTTGGCATAATATCAGACATCAACAGTGGGACTAATGTCATTCATGTCCAAGTTTTTTGATAACCTCGTTATCCATTTGTAACTAGAAAGTCATGCTCCCGACCCGCTATAATAGCCTTCTGAGGCTGTGCTCTTTCAATATATATGAGTGGCATGCTGCAAAATGTGTTGTTGAAATGCATTTTTTCTCTTGATCTTACTTCGCATTGATGCAGCACTGAGCTTACAGTTCAGCTGCCTGTGTGATGTGACTATGTAAAGAAACACACACTGCTTCAGTTTCATAGAGAGGAAACATTTATTTTTCCTTCCCATTACATGTGTGTGCAGTTTTTTAGGGGATATTTATCCTGTAAAAAATACAACAGACGGTTTCAGATGTGAGATCACCAATCAATGAGGTACATATGTGTTACCCACCTCTGTAGCCATTGGCCAGGGATTTGAGTCGCACATTTCCTCTACATTTATCATTACTATGTCACCTTTGACCTCACATAACAGCACAATACAGGAGAGACAAAAAATAATTTTACCATTACCAAGTTAGTTCAGTATAGCAGCCTATGGATGCCTTCAGCTGTCTCTGTCTGTCATGTGACAGACATTGCAAATCGGAGGAGTCCCTGATTGTTTAAAGGATACTCTTGAGGAGTACCCTTCCTCCATCATCTGCCTTGACCTGAGATGCATGACGACATGTCTACCAGGTCCAGCTAACTAATTTGCGTGTTGGGATTTGATCCTAATGCCAGCAAAGTCAAGATAATGAAAATGCTTATTAACAGATGCACTGGCCCTGTCATCAGTCACTTCCACAAATACATGCAGATATATCCAGGCCACTAATCTCATGTGTAAATGAGTTAATTGGTTTTGTGATTTCTACTGCTTTTTGACTACAGACTGACTACAGGAAGTAGCATCTGCCCCCACGAACATCGGAACTAACTAACCTCCTCATTGTCCTCTGTACAAGCAACACTGTAACAACATCTCTCTAGAACATTAACAAGCTGCCATCAATAGTTACTGCACACATTGTCAAATACTCATCTTCTATATTTCAGTATTTTTTTTCACAAAAAGGTATCGGAAAAAATATGATGGATGTTCGAGTTGTGAACTGCTTGTTGGCTTTGCCACATGCATTGTGGGGTAGCTTTGACAGGGAAGGTGCCTTGACTATACACCAATACATCCAGTTATTTTAGACTAGATTAAGCGGATCTGAGGTAAAGATATGAGCGGGTGCAGTGGTGATACGTGATAATTTGATTTGTGATAAGTGTTCTGGGATGCCATTACAGAAGGCCCAGGTAGTGGCTCTGTTCCTAAAGGAGTGTCCACAGTAAAGGGTAGGAGAAATGCCAGACAAGAAGAGAATGTGGCAAAAGTGCTGATGGAACAAGGTTAGAGTAGCCACTTGACCAGATATGAAGAGAGGATCTGTTGCTGTTAAGCTTTGGGATTTCTGAATTTGCGTAGTTTAAGGGTGTTAGCAGTCGTCAACGTTATACTCCCTGGAAGTAGCATTTCCATCATGTGATTTTTGCATTCATTTGCAAGGTTTCCTTGATTATTCTTGATGTTCTTTATCAATATTTTTAGCAAGGCATCCATAAAGTTATATACTACAATGTTATTCAAAATTCGATAGTCAAATGTATGTTAGGACAAGAAGTTCAAAAAGTGTTTAATGTTTATGTTTTTTTAAATTTTAGAAGCAACAATGCACATTAATTAACATGAGCCATCATGTAAATGTTCCAGATTTAGCCATACAGGCTAATTTTCATCTTCAGTTCCTGGTAGGTTGATGGCATTAAAGAAAACTTACGAGAGCACATGAGCTCAGTCAAAATCACGTAAGCACAGACCAATAAGCACATGAGCACAGATCAAAGCACATATACGCACAGACCCATAAGCACATAGGCACAGACAGCTAGTAAAACAATGACATAACCACTACTCCAGACTATGACAGCATATCTGATTGTCCAGTAATCGCTATTTTATAGATTTGGAGAAAGAGTTTAGAGATGTAATGTTCCTATGTTCTGTGGGTATTGTGATCCCGTGCTGCCCGACTGCTCAAAGGTGTTGAGGCTTGCTGGACTCACTCTTCCAGAGGGCTTTTATATTAGGGGTCTTGGAGGCGGCGGAGAAGTTTTCGGTTTCTGTAGCCGGGTCTGCTGGCGCGGGCTGAATGGACACATCGAACGTGGTCATCCTGATTTCGTCTGAGGAGACCGATGAGGACAGTGAGACGAAGTCCATATTCAAGATGAGGTGGAGTGGATGGATGATGTTGCTTGTATGTCGAAGTGAAGTGGCTCCCTTTTCTGAGTGTGCCCAGGTTGATGTTGCGTGATCTTGGTTCTGGCGCAGAATATGAGAGCAGAACAGGAGGAGTGAGTTCGGGGTTTTTTCATGGAAATGCAGGAAATGGCATGGTTGAGGTCTGGACCCTGTTCCCGAAGTTTAAGGTAGCCTTAAGTAATGATTTGATCTACTCCCTTTACATTCTAGAGTTATGTTGGGATCTGACCCTGCTCTCCTGGCTGGCTGAGACCTTCACACGTGCTTTTCAAACAAAGGAGCAGCCATGTTCCTTCCTTTCACCAAAACGCCTGACCTGGGGTCTGCAAGAAACCTCATGCCGGATGACCACACCCCCAGCTCCAGCAGAAACCTGATGCTGGTCCCTCATTGGCCGAGAAAGGGCCCCCCACTGGTTGTGCTACCTGGTTTATAAGCCCGAGCACAGCTAGAATTATTTCTCTTCACTCCGGACATCGTCCTGGCAACAAGAAGATTCACGAGGAACCGCGGCCTCATCAAATCCTATCAGGTCACATGTAACATTCGCTGGTCGAACAGACTGTTTTATTTTGAGTTTTGGATCCTGTAGTGCGAGAACAGATAACTCCTATGCCCTGTTCCCCCACCCTTTTTGTGTACACACCGCCGGCAGAAGGACGATTAACAATCTTTCCTCGCCGAAGATTTCCGGGAAGGACGACCCAAACCTCGTTCCTCAGCCGAAGTTAAAAAGCCCTCTCGGCAGAGAGGAGAGAGTCTGTGCCAGCTCCGAGAGCCGCGCCACCGGGAGCCATCGACTGCTCCGAAGATCGAGTGATTCCGCCCAGCGTCTGTGCCAGCTCCGAGAGCCGCGCCACCGAGAGCCCTCATCTCTCGAGGACTGACTGATTCCCACCACGGGAAACGTACCCTACCGAACGAAGCTTCTACAAGTAAGAGTTACTGGTATCTGGGCCTAGCTTAGCTTAGCATTAGCTTAATTTAGACTGTTCGTTTATGTCGTTGTTATTCCTGTATCTTGTTACGTTAAGTTACTGTCATGTCATAACGTGTTATTGCGCAAGCATCGCGGACTACGGAGTCCAGTTCTATTGTGTATTTCCTGCTGTAACTGTTTGCATTAGATCCGTCGCTGCTAGTGTATGTGGAGGTTGTGATTTTATCACTTCAAAGACCAAAACCAGGGTGGTGGAGCCTCGTCTCGCCGGCCGAGTTTCGGGGTGATAAGGGAGCAATACTCGCATCTCACCGCAGTGATAAAGATCTGTTTTGTTTTGGGGATTCTTTTATTTTGTTTGGTTTTATTCTCTCTTCTTTAAATCGGCTCTGTGAGTGAGATTTAGAATCGCAACTATCACCGTATAAGCGTGGCCAGTCGGTTCAGAATCCGACCGCAGAGTTTTGCGGATAGATCAGCTGTTTTCTCACTGCAGCGCCAAACACTGCGCTCAGAGCTCTTCCTCTCTCTCTCTCTCTCTCTCTCTCTCTCTCTCTCTCTCTCGCTCTCTTCCTACTAACCCGCACACACATAGTTAGATTCACTGATTTTTGGTGAATATCTCAGACACGTAAGGTTACGTAATCTATTGTCCCAACCCACAGTGTGCGTCGCCCCACGTGGTTACAAGCGTGGGCCCTCGGAGCCATTTTGGTCGGAAGTCTCTAGACTCCGCCATCTTTTCTTGTAGGCTTACATGCCCCTTTTTAGATTACTCCCCTTTTACTGTTCGAGTAGTTCTCCCCCCCCCCCCTTTTTCTCCACACACACACACACACACACACACACACATGTACATATAGATATAGACATATCCTTACCCCACTTTATTCATTTGACTTTAGGTATTAGACATATAGTTGTATGGTAGTGTTTGTTGGTTTTGATATTACGTGATTTGATCATTTATTATTTTGATTTAATAAACTCTGTTATATTTTAAAGAGCAGTCGTCTGTGATTACTTGTGCAAATGTGTGTAATAATAACTGGATGTAGTGGCCTGTGCTCGAACTCAAACCTTCACTCTCACTCCAAATGTGTAAATAGTATTCAGACTGTTAATATCGTGAGTGAACACTAATTATGAGACTTAGTTTATAGTTTGGTTATTGGTCCCTGTCCACAGGGTGGTGCCCCGTTCTTATTAGTAATTACTAATTAACTTATTGATGTTAATAACTCCATTGATGTTGATAGTTTAGTTTCATATTTGCTGATAACCAAACATGCTCCTTTACGTTCCCAACAGTTAGTATTTTATTTTTCACTCAAACACTATCAACTTGCTAGGCATATCTTGGATGCTTCACAGTGGATTCACTTCAAATCTAGCTGTCAAAAAGCTCAGGAGAGTTTGAGCCAGAGACGAGATGGGTGGCCAGGGAGACCTCGTGTATAAACTCCAACCTGTCATAGCCATATATCTTTATAACAGCTGTAAGGAGTTTAACTCTGTAACCTAGTTTGGACACCACACCTGCAGACAGTTTTAAGGAGCACAAGGCTCTCAGAGGCCGGAGAGACATGGTGCTGAATACTCTGAGAATCGCCAAACAGCCACCTGCCTTGGAGTTTTTTAATTTTCCTGTTTTCCTCTATTCCCGTTTCCCCCGACTTATTTCTAAGGTCTTTCTCACATATCCTTCATCCCCTCTCAATTTTTTCTGTCTTTTATCAACTCTTTTAAAAATCTTTTTCTTCTTTCTCTTGTGTCCCCTTCCCCCCTCCTTCTTCCACTTCAGGTAGACCCTTTATACCTGAGTCCCTCACTTTCATTTTAATGTGTTCCTCCATTTCTCTCTCTCTAGCTCTCCCTTTTACTCTCTCATATTTTCTCTCTGACCTGGTTCTGTTGGATCCTGTTGGAAGGCCTGATGTTGTTCAGCTAGCGCAGCTTTGCACACACACACACACCACACAAATACAGACTTTTGGAAATAGATAGAACAACACACAAAGCTCATCCAAAAGGCTTTCAGGTGTGCACATATGCATTGAAATCTAAATAAAGTAATTTACTCAGCGCACATGCAAACAGATGTGCACTCACACGGTCCAAAGCTTATGAGATTAAACTTTTTGTCTGTGGCTTTATTTTGAAAGTCCACAGTGAGGCTGCAGGTAAAATAAATTTGTTTTGTTAAAGTACAAGATATATTTGCTTTGATTTGTCAGCTAACTTTCATATTTTTCAACCTAGACCCTATTTTCAATAACCCCTGTTATTGTGTCTAAATTACTAATAACACTTTCTGAAATTGGTCTGTTTGTTGGTCTACTGACAAGTTCAGATTGTTATAAGAAGTGTCTGAGATCATAGAAAGAGTCACGTTCATGAAGAAGTAAAGTTCTGAAATCTTGCAAGGTCGCATGTTGCCGGAAGACAACGGTAGAAACACTGCAAATCTTTTAATTTCATGGCTGCCCGTATTTATTTGAACCAGAGTATACGGATTTTCAGATTTCACAAAAATACATCTTCTTGTGCTGGACACAATGACAAACTGGTTTAAGTGAAAGGTAAAGAAAAACATTATTTTTCATCCTTTCCATAATGCCATCAAAGAATCATAATAACAACCTGAGCCTATTGGCGAAAACAAGGACTTCCAGATGATATAACTTTACATCGACGCTGCACACTTATCCTAGCAGGTCTTTTCGCAGCGGCCAATTACAGCTTTGATACTGGCCTTCTGTCTGTGAAAGAGCCGACTCACATCCTCTTCGCAGATCGTCGGTGCCGGTGGGGGGTCGGTTGGGAGAGGTGAGGAGGTGGCAGCGGGTGTAGATGGTTGTTTGATGATGATGGGGCAGTTGGGGGGTGTGAAAGTGGGCTTATCAAACCTGCAGTAGAAGACATTCAGGTCGTCAGCCAGTTGGTGATTCTCCTCAGTGGGGGGAATGGTGTCCTGTAGTTAGTGAGTACCTGCAGGCCTCTCACACTGACGAGGGGTCGTAGGCTGAAAACTCATTTTCCAGCTTTTCAGTGTAGCTTCTCTTTGCTACCCTGATATCCTTCGTCAGTGTGTTTCTGGTCTGGTTGTACAGGATTCTGTGCCCACTTCTGTAGGGATCCTCTTTAGCCCAATGAAGCTGCCTGATTTTTTCAGCAAACCAGGGTTTATTGTTGTTACATGTGCAGAAGGTTTTAGTTGGCACATGCATTTGCTCACAAAAACTGATGTATGATGTCACAGTGTCAGTGAGCTCATCCAGGTCTGTAGCAGCAGCCTCAAAAATACTCCAATCAGTGCAGACAAAGCAGGACTGTAACTCCAGCTTTGCCTCGTTGGTCCATCTCCTCACAGTCTTCACCACAGGCTTTGCAGATTTTAGTACCTGCCTGTCCGTTGGGAGAAGATGAACCAGACAATGATCAGAGTCCCAAAGCTGCACTGGGGACTGAGCGATATGCGTCCTTTATTATAGTGTAGCAGTGGTCCAGTGTGTTTTTGTCCCTGGTGCTACACTTAATATGCTGTCTGTATTTAGGCAGTTGCTGCATTGCTTCTGCGTGTGCAAGGCAGAAACACATTTGACAACCTCACAGCAAAAGTAATCGATGGAGGGGAGACTTATTTGGAAAGGGCCCAGACGGTGTATCCCCCTCCTGCCTGAAAGTCTGTGCTGACCAGCTGGCCCCCATCTTCACGCAGATCTTCAACCGATCACTGGAGCTGTGTGAAGTCCCCTCCTGCTTCAAATGCTCCAAGATCATCCCGGTCTCCAAGAAATCCTCCATCACAGGATTGAATGACTACAGGCCCGTCGCCCTGACGTCTGTGGTCATGAAAATCCTCTGAGAGACTGGTGTTGACCCATCTGAAGGACATCACAGGGCCCTTGCTGGACCCCCTGCAGTTTGCCTACCGTGCAAACAGGTCGGTGGATGATGCAGTCAACATGGGACTGCACTACATGCGGCAACACCCCAACTCCCCAGGGACATATGCAAGGGTTCTGTTTGTGGACTTCAGCTCAGCGTTCAACACCATCATCCCAGAGATACTCCAACCCAAACTCTCCCAGCTCACTGTGCCAGCCTCCACCTGTCAGTGGATCACAAACTTCCTGACTGACAGGACACAGCAGGTGAGGCTGGGAAAAATCACATCCAGTACCCGGACTATCAGCACTGGACCCCCCAGGGATGTGTGCTCTCCCCACTGCTCTTCTCCCTCTACACCAACGACTGCATCTCAGAGGACCCGTCTGTTAAACTCCTGAAGTTCGCAGACGACTCAATGGTCATCGGCCTCATCAGGGACAGTGATGAGTCTGCGTACAGACGGGAGGTTGGACAGCTGGTCCTCTGATGTGGTCAGAACAACCTGGAGCTAAACAAGCTCAAAACTGTGGAGATGACAGTGGACTTCAGGAGGAGCCCCCTAACACTGCCCCCCCTCACCATACTCAACAGCACTGTGTCTGCTGTGGAGACCTTCAAGTTTCTGCGATCCACAATCTCCCAGGACCTGAAGTGGGCCCCCAACATCGACACCATCAGAAAAAAGGCCCAGCAGAGGTTGTACTTCCTGTGCCAGCTCAGGAAGTTCAACGTACCTCAGGAGCTGCTGATCCTGTTTTACTCAGCCATCATCCAGTCTGTTCTCTGTTCTTCTATCACTGTGTGGTTTGGATCGGCCACCAAACAGGACAGGAACAGACTACAATGGATTGTCAGGTCTGCAGAGAGGATCATTGGTTCCAGCCTGCTGTCCATCCTGGACTTGAACACCTCCAGAGTCAGGAAACGGGCAGGAAAGATCTCTGCAGACCCATCACACCCTGGACACAAGCTGTTCCAACTCCTCCCCTCTGGTAGGTGCTACAGGGCTCTGTACGCCAAAACCACCAGACACAGGAACAGCTTCTTTCCACTGGCCGTCACTCTCATGAACAATAAATAAGTCATACTGCACCTCCATTTGCACTATTACCACCATTCTGCACTAATATCCCGAATCCATTGTCATTGTTGTTGTTCTTTATGTTCATATATATTCTTCGATATATATTTATATTGTAAATAGTAGTTAAATGTTAAATGTGTCTGCTTAGTTTCTCTGTCCTACATTGTTTTCTTTAATGTCCTTGTTTATTTGTATATTCTATTTGTGTACATTGAACACCAATGTGCCTGTACTGCTGTGGCAGCAGACACTTCTGGGTGTTGTAAGGGAAGAGAAGTTTGAGCACATGATGCTCACAGGGAAGATCACACAGGTGTCCCCCATGAGTTCATCTTGCTGCGAGTGTGCATTCTCCAGCTTGTGGAGAGTTACGTTAGACTGGAAGTGTTGCTTGTCTAACAAGATGCATAGCTTCCTGCTGCACATCTCAGAGTATGCTCCCTTCTGCACAGCAAGTCAATGCATAGCAGTCACCAAGAGGTAATAGTGGCTGCAGGACCAAAAGACCCCAGTTCCAGGACTAATCAGTGTCTTGTCTAGAGGTTCGTACTGGTCAGTGGTTACTCTGGCTTCTATCTTTAGGAGAAAGTGTTTGAATTTGAAGAAACATTAAATGGGACTTGGTTGGATTGAATAATGGAGTGACTTTCTCTTTTATGTGTTTTTTTTGGATACACTTGGTTTATGGTGTGACTGATTTGCCTAAACAAAATGGTTGATCATCTGATAATTGTATGATGTTTTATTCAAATTAAAGGTAACTTTGAATGATTTAAACTCATGATAATGTAGAAAAACAAAGACATTTAAATTAGGGGTGGTCCACATTCATTTCGGGACAGCTTTCATTTTGTTTCGGGAGAGAAAAAAGTTGAGAGCCATAAGGTTGTATTTCAACAAAACTTTGTGATGGCTTTTCTTTATTTGGTCATCATTGTCTGCTAACATTATTCACAATGTAAAGATAGCCTGTTGTTAATGACATGATTTTTAAAATGTGCAATAGTTTATGAATAATTCACAATGCAGTTTATTTTACTGAAGCATCTTAAAAACCTACACATGGATTTTGGCCAAAAGGTGACTTCAAAGTTCAAAGTTAGCTTTATTGTCAATTTCTCAATATGTACCGAACATACAGAGGAGTTGAAAAAACGTTTCTCTCCAGTCCAACATATAAAGTGAATACAGATAATAAAGTGCAAATAGATAAAAAAAAACATTTAGATAACATATATATTAAGAAAAACTATCATTCTGTATGTAGCAGCAGTCAGACATAGGGAGTCTTAAAAGAGAGGAGGGAGAGAGTTCAGCTTCCTAACAGCCTGGTGGACGAAGCTGTTTGAGAGTCTGGTGGTGCGAGCATGGAGGCTCCAGAATCTTCTCCCAGAGGGCAGGAGGCTGAAGAGACTGTGTGAGGGGTGGCTGGAGTCGCGCACAATCATGGTCACTTTGCGGGTGAGGTGGGTGTCGTATATGTCCTGCAGGGAGGGAAGTGAGGGGAGTGAGGCACCAATGATCCTTCCAGCTGTGTTCACTATGCGCTGCAGGGCTTTCCTGTTGTAGTCAGTGCAGCTTCCGCCCCACACAGTGATACAGTTTGTCAGGACTTGTGTAGTGTTTTAGTTCTGGAGAAACTGAAATTACACGAGAAGTACAGTGAAGAGTACAGCATTGGAGAAACAGTGGTGAGTACATTTACTCAAGTACTGTGCTTAAAACCTCTTGGTACCGAAAGTCCCCTTTAAAGGGGGCTAGAGAGAGGGCGACAGAGTACACACATGTGTACAATTCACTTTTGCGAAACGAATAAAATTATATTTTATGACATATATACCTGTGTAACAAAGAGATTCTGGGTGAAACAACCATGGGAGCCATTTTACACACTGCAAAACACAATTATACATGAACTAAGATCATATCTAGAAGATATCTATAAGATTTACCACAATACCACGTTTTCTTTTGCCAAAAATCTGCGTAATATGCTCTTTGTTTGGGTCTCTCATCACAAAGCCGGCAGCGATCATGGCGGATTTACATATGCAGTAGGGCCGTGATTCGACCCTGCGTCGAATGCCGGTGTCCAAATTACTCTCTTTCAAACCATTCAAAAGTTATATAAGCAACGCCAACCAACAACCCACCGCTCCCCAGAAAAATAATTGAACCGCCACGTACCTTTTGCTGATTTTCGTGACGAACAACGCAGCTTAACCATTGAAATGTGCGGCAGCTGTAAAGCCCGTTTCCTGGACTGTGCCTGTGAAGCGAAATGGCGGCTCTGAGAGAATGAATGAGAGAATGCCAAGCATTCAGTCAGCTGGACCAATGGATTTAGACATGGGGGTTGTGCCAAGCATATCGAGATTTTCAGTGAGTAAACGGACCTGCAGCTCCTCAAACACCCCTGCATGGCTTTCGTTGGACTCTCCCGCATGCAACAAGGTGTCACATGATTAAATCGGCCAATCACAGATCTTACAAAGGCTTACATAGACACAGGCACTCAGGAATTTATTTTATGGATGACAGATATGACAGCTCAAAATTACTCAAAATTGCTCCAAATGATGCCAAACTGCTTTATTAGGATTATTGAACAGTCTTAGTGATAAGACAAGTGAATATATAGTTAATATTTAGTTATATAGTATATAACATTAGAATAGAGCAGCGCAACTGCTGGTTCCAAAAATGAGAATTTTGCTTGACTCAGACCATTTATGCTGGCCTGCTTCACTCAATCGAAGTAAAATATGTTCTGGAGACATGTAAAACATGTTGTGCTATGACTGTGGCATATTTTTAGGCCAGGATCTGCATTATTTCAAATAAAAATGTTCGATATAAGTGCTTTTTTTTCAGGTGAACCTGAAACTTTTTCAATTTGAGCTGTGCCATAAATGTATATGTTATTAACCAGTAACATATACACAATATTTACACACTACAAATTTGAGATATTTCCATTTCCTGCTACTTTATACTTCTACTCCACTAAATCTCAGAGATAAATATGGGTTCTTTACTCCACTACATTTGTCTGACTGTTTAAATTAATTCCCAGATTAAGATTACTAATACAAAATATTCAATTTATAAATGATGATACAATATTAAAGGTTAAGCTACCCAGCAATACAAAAAGTAATTAGGCATTAATGTGTTGATAAATAAAATTGAATATTATGATATAATTCTGCATAATGCAACACATTCTAACTCCCACAGACACTTAAGCTTTAAACTTTGACGCTCTGGGTTCCACATCAGCATTAGTTTTGGACGTGTCAGGGACAGCGTGTCAGTGTCGACTCCTTACATCCATAGTGTTTCAAATAAACTTCCGTCTTCACAGGAAGTTATGTTTATGCAACAAAACCACTCAATTAGGTTCCGGAAAAGAGCGTGGTTGATATTAACTTGACTGACAAAGAAAGCTTAGGCAGTACTGAGATGAGATGAGAGATGATCAGTTGTCGACACAATTAGTTTTAAAACAAGAACACAACGCTGCAGCTGAATGACCATTCATTTAACAGAAAATGAATCAACATTTTAATCATGACGATAATAATCTTGATACGTGATTAATATTTCCAAGTCAATGATGTCACTGCCACTTTTAAATCCTAATCTCTGCTTTATATCATTGCATTTTCGGAGTTTTTGACTGTAGCAGAGACAAACCAAAAGATGTTAACTTGGGTTTTACAAAATTGTAATGGCCATTTTTCCTTAATTTCTGACATTTTTACAGTACTACTATGATAAATTGATTGTGGGATAAAAAGTAGTTTCATCAATAATAAAATTGTAATTTGCAGCCTGTTTGCCCTCAGGACTGGGGAATTGGCACCCCCTCTTGAGCCCTTTAGGTTGTGTTGTTAATTTGCCTTTATTTTGACATGCACTTTGACCTGGAACAGGAAGTGCACCATATGTGGTAGTTTTAGGTAGAGTCTCAATGGGTACATCCCAAGTCTCTTAATTCTCATTTCCTCGCTCCTTGATCCTCGCTTGAACCGGAAGTTGTTCTGCGCCGCCATATCGACGGCCGTCCCAAAGCTCTTATTTAGCTCTGAGGAGAGAGGATCGAGGAGAGAGGAGGGATCTCCGAGGAGCCATGAGCGAGGACCCACGAGAACAGACTTACAGGAAGTCTTTTAACGGCCGACATGCCCCCTCATTGTTCATCAGTCATGTGATTGGACGCTGCAGCCGATCGGACTCATGAAATTTTTTTCAACATGTAAACAGTGAAGACGGATCACAGAATTAACTCAAGCTTTATATTTGATTCGTTTTCTGATTCAACATCTGGTTTAAATAAATGTTCATTGTAGTCTGAACAACAAAAGGATCACAAACAACTTTCTACATTTATTAGAAAGATTTGTGTTTTCATGATCTGAACTTTTATTATGGAAACAATTAAAGTCAGAGGAAACTGGAGAGACGTCTTTATTAGTTATTAGTATTATTAGTTACTATTATTAAGTACAGTGATCATGTGAACACACACAAACTTATCAAAAGTCTCTCCAGCTGTTAAAGCCGACTAATACTAATAACTAATAAAGACACACAGTAATCACCACTGTAGAGGTAAATAAGAGCTTTGGGACGGCCGGCAAGATGGCGGCACAACTTCCGGTTCAAGCGAGGATCGAGGAGCGAGGAAATGAGAATTAAGAGACTTGGGATATACCCACAATCATCCGCTGGCATCTTTCATGTGTTTATGCCTTCGATCGCATAGTCCAGGGGTATTCAATTAAAATTCCAAAAGGTCCAGATTGAGAAAATGTCCTCGGGCAAAGGTCCGGAACATTACAATAATATCTAACTTGCGATATATATATATATATATATATATTGACTGAATTGTCCTGCAGCTTTAAATTTAGTTCATTCAGGTGTGAAGTGGTGTCAATCACAAAAGCCACGATATTATATTTCTCTCATCTTCTAAAAAGAGAAATCAGTGAACATGGACTTTATCGGTGGTTATTAAACCACTTGTTTCAGCTCTATTCTCTCTGGTAACATCATTGTTGGTCAGTGAATTCATGCGTTAGGATTCTGATCATTTTGGGCTCTTAGGTTTATTTTCTGTCTTCATTTAGATACGAGTGGGTACGTTTGCTCAAAAGAGTTGTGCTTTGCCTCGTAGTGGCGCTTCATTTACCGCTTTTAATAATCGTCACGGTCTCTAAACATATGAGACACACTGGTTATAAACTGTCTGTGTGAAGAATTAACCTATAATAGTCTGTTCATTCTTGGTTAAAGACTCTGGTCTCTTTGACCACTTTTCTCTTTTTGGAGAACGTCACGTGAAATAACTTCTCTGACTCACGTATTATTCTCCTGCTCTTCCTCGTCTCTCCCCCGGTGTGTGTACATCTCACTCGATTCAGGAAACTTGTCAGAATACTCATATTTGATTGGCTGAGCTGCATCACGTGATGTGATTTACAACGCATTGGTCGGTGCGTTTCCTGCACCGCTGAACAAGTGCCGTGAAGGCTGAAAAAGCTGCGCCGGTTAAAATAGAAGCGCTCTGTCAAACTAAAATCGATTTTAGGTCCTGGGTCCGGATACAACGGCGTCTGGGTCCGGATCCGGACCGCGGTCTGCCAATTGGCAACCCCTGGCATAGTCTGTAAGTATTTGTTTAGCACAGACCACAGAATAGTATTATAGTAATATTTTCTTCTTAAGTATATTTTGTAAAGGATTCATTTTGTATCTGTAACCAGAATAATAATTTAGTCTGGATCTTAATTATTATATTTTGGAACTATGTTACTGTCACCTTAAATGAGGTTGTCTGTGTTTTTGAGTATGGTAGGAGTTGTAAGGAGAAAAAAGATTAGTTAGATCCCGATAGAATAAAGTTAACAACTTTATATTGAATGTGGAACGACGAGTCACTGAAGAGCTGTAGTTTCGCCTAGGGATCCTTAGAATTTTGAACATTTGATATCCTGGCTGTTTTTTTTGTATAGCTTCTTCGTTGGTACCAGAGGTGTCGTCCATCCACCGTCCTGCCTGCCACCACTCACCCCATCTCCATTCATCTTACCGTCTACCTTCACCTGAGAGGAATCTTCATCTCAATCGGACATCACAGTTCACTTGGAGTCCATTTCGCTGGATATTGTGTGTGCACAGGGGTGCGGTAGGACATTTGAGAACTAAGCTCTTTCTTTTATAATTTTTTCAATTTAATTTATTCCTGAGATCTCAGAGGTGTTTTTGATTTTCATATTACATGCTTGGACACTTTTTGATGTTTGGAAATGTGAAATTGTTGTAGAATGGATCATTATATTGTGTACTAATTAAACCTGTTGTTGCTTGTGTAATTCGGGGTGGATATTTCTTGTCTGTGCAGCAGTCAGACGAGTGACCTATTAACCAATCTCCTCATCAAACCTAGATTTGATTTGATAATTCCCATATTTTCTGTTATTCTGCACTGTCTCTAAAGCAACAGCTGCAGGGGATTACATATCCGTAGCCAGTTGTTGTTACACTATACATTTGACTGCTACAGAAGCGTAGGAGCTACATAAAGTTCAATTTGTAGTGTGTAATTCATATGCATCTTGCTCATTGTGTTCTTCTGTTTGTTTTAGTTTTACTCCTATTTGATTCATGTACGTTGGTGCTGCACAATAAAGCATCTGGAGCTTGGACACTACATCCTGACTCCCGTATTCATTTGATTAGAGTTTGGCTTGCTGCTGAATTGTGTACCAAGTTACTCTCTCACACACACACACACACACACACACACACACACACACACACACACAAGGAGAGCAGTTTTTAATATTTGTAGTTAAGAAATGTTATAAATATCAGGTGAAAGAAATGAATGTATTTGAAGTGAGGCTGAAGCTTGACTTGTTGTCTTTTATCAAGATGGAGCCATTTGGGTGTATATCATGCCACATGACTAAGCGGAAATCCCAATTCAATCTACAAGACTTTTTGTAAACTACATTTAAGGGAAGAAGATATTTTTTTAAAGCATTTGGATGAACGACATCTGTATAATCCAGTATTGTTAGGGTAATATGAACTGATTTGTTAAATAGAAATAATTCAATAAGAAATGAAGCCTGGTGATTCATTTATCAAGTTTTACTTCCAGTGTCAAGGTAGTTGGGGTTTTACTGGTCATCCCTTTATAAGAAGTAGGCTACTGTTGCTCAGCTTTTGAAATAAAGTTGTTTAAAATGCACATGTATAGAAATATAATAATAGAAACAGCTACAAAGTAACTATGTAACGCACATGCTTTCAAGCTCCACAGCTAACTATTCACAAGATGCCTTTCTGACCCAGATCTGCAGCCCTGCTTTAACCTGTTTTTAACCCTTTATCTCTGTGCCCCATCTCTCACCCACTTAATTTGGAATGCCCCATTTAACGAATAATACTGCAGGACTACTGCAGTAATCAACTTTAATAAAATCTCTGTCCAAATCACTCAACAAGGTCACAGAGTGTATGATGGGTTTTTGTAAATTGACTGTGTGTGTGTGTCCTTGCTGTGTCTAGAAATTAGAGAAATTCATTTTACTCCTAGTTTCTGTTTGTTTAATCTCAAGGGTTCTCTTTGAATAGTACCTGTTCAAGACACACCTGTTTAGACTGGCATTTGACTAAAAACTCATGTCCTAGGCCTGCTTTTAAACCATGTTGTAATTTTGTACTTTCTGTGTAAATGATTGGCCCTTATATGGTCACATTGTGTTTTTTGTTTGTAATTCTGTCCCTGTTAAGCTTAAGCACTTTGTGACTTATGTCTGTAAAAAGCACTCTATAAATAAATCTTACTTACTTACTGTTAGTACAGTACAAAATCACAATATTCCCTCAGACTTGCCCAACATAAAGAAACTCTGAACATGGGTGCCAACTTGGAGTTATGTATCTCCAAAATGAAAGCTACCACTAATACCATCAAACAGCAATAATTTATTATCTTCAAACACAGCATGTAATTGACATTCACCCGAAATTGTACAAATGGCAATGAGAAAGTGTGCAAGTAACCTTAATTCCTTTAAACATCACCCTTCATACAGTAACCTACACCAGTACTAGTCATTTAATACATGTGTTGGGATCTAGCAGGAGCGTGTTTGGTTATCAGCAAATATGAAAAACAAAATTATTGACATCAATAAAATTATTAACAATTATTAATAATAACGGGGCCCACCTTGGGATCAGGGACCAATAACCAAACTAGAAATTAAGTCTCAAAATTGGTGTTCACTCAAAATGTCAACAGTCAAAGGACTACTGCACATCCAGAGTGAACAGTGAAGGTTTGAATTCGAGCACAGGCCACACCAGGGGCTGAAGCCCCCCTAAACTAATGGTACCATTAGTTTACCATCAAATACCATCAAGTACCATTAGTACCATCAAATATACCAACTAATGGTATATTTGACACTGAACTAGTTCATCTTTATCTCAGTGATAGTGTCCAAATTAGCATAACTGGTATGTAAAAACTACACGGACAACAAAATAGATGTAAATGTTGATCAAAATCTTATTCCCTTCTGTAAACAACTCAAAAGTTGACACTGTCAGGTCCATTCTCCATCCATTGTGTGCGGTCCCTTTAAGAATTAGGATTTGGGAGTGACGCAGATATGAAAGCTAGTTTATCCGTCTTTCCTTTACAAGCAGGAAAATTATTTCTCTCTCTTTATTTGAGAAAAGTTCATATTTGTGTTGTCAAATTTCACTATGACCCTGAAATTCTGTCTCTTGTGTTATCATATACTGAATGCAAGCAAAACTACAGAGCAAAATCACACTTTCTGATTGAACCAATCTATGAACTGTCTGAAACAATGGATATCCGCGGCCCCAAATGGGCCCCAAAAAAAATTGCCGCACGCGTAGCCTAACCCTAAATTTGACAACACAAACATGCCCCTTCCATTGGGGCTAGGCCCCCCCCCTTTCTTTCAATCCTAGAAACGCCCCTGGGCCACACTATCCAGCTATAATTACAAAACACATGCACAAGTAACCACAGAATATTGCTCTTTAATTAAAGGATAACAGAGTTCATTAAATGCCAATAACATTGATCAAAATCAAATAGTATCTAAACCTAACAACAACTACCATACAATTACGAGCCTACTATCTAACATTAACAAACAATATGTGGTTATGTGTGTGGGGGGGGGGCGAGAAACTACCCAGACAACTGCGGATGTAATCTTGTATGTGACCACGCCACATGAGACTACAAAATGGCACGAGACTACGATAGAGACCGCATTTACACACGTGTGTCTAAGATGGGTATTTAAACCTGTATGTGTGTGTTAGTTAAATAAATAAGTGAGTGAGAAGCTGCCGACTGCCAGCCGCGGTTCTGGTCTTTTAAACTGATAATATCACAATTATCAACTTCACTCGCAGTGACCGATATAGCACAACACTATTGCAGCAGTATGGAGCACAACATTAGTTTCTTCGGAGCACTAACGGAACTCGGTGGTCTGTAAACATACACAAGAACATGTTATAACAATAGAGTAAACTTAGAGCAAAACAAGGTAATAAACACACTCTAACCTATCTCTGCCCAGACACAAGCCTCTTACTGTGAAAAGACTTCGTAGTGGTCGATGTGGTTCTTCGGGTTTCTTGGTTAAACTCGGGTTCGGAGCTTCAAGCTGCGTGGAGATAACCCCCCCCCCCCCCGTATGTCAGCGGGCGGGGATTCCTCAGAAGTAAAGGGAATTATTCTTCCTTACGACTAGCAAAATGTTGACGTTACTGGGGAAAGAACGGGGCATAGAAGTTATCCGTTCCCTCCTTCAAACAGTCTATTGTTGTTTGTGCCTCCTTACGCCAACTTGAGTCGGACGGAACGGTGGGGCGCTGAAGGTGATGCAGAGTTTTAATGATTCTGTGACGTCAGACTGTAGTACAGGAAATCCCTGTGGAGCCTATGGTTCTCGTCCAATGAGACCTCAGCGTTGAATTTTTGACAAAAATATCACACGTAGGTGAGATTTAATGTCTCACGGAGCTTGGTGTGATCTTAACTCAAATCAGGCTGTTTATTATTTGGTTTATTTGAGAGACAGTGCACATTAATAAAAACATTGCTGTAAATGCGCCAGAGTTAGCCAAGAGGCTATTTTTCATCTGTAGTCCCAAGTGTTGAATACCCTGAAGGACATGTAGGCCCCACTTCTCTTTTTTCAGACCACATGGCGAAGTCCCAACCACAGGAGGAATCCCTTTGGTGTGAAGAGC
Organism: Anarrhichthys ocellatus; assembly: GCF_004355925.1. Lineage (NCBI taxonomy): Eukaryota > Metazoa > Chordata > Actinopteri > Perciformes > Anarhichadidae > Anarrhichthys > Anarrhichthys ocellatus. Next base: position 587,940 of record NW_022280149.1, read on the forward strand.
GGGGTGCTGGCCACGGTCTTTAGGGCAAACCAAGGGCTGAAACGTACATGCATGTGGGGTTAACCTGGGTGTTACACAGTCCATGTAGTTCTGGGAACAGTCAATGTTCAGAAGTTCAGAGTTCATAGAGGTTCTAGGTGTCTGGGCAGTGTGAAGGATTTCAGTATTAAAAACATTATTAGTAGGATTTAATAACACCCCAAGTGGTGAGTAGAAGTGTCACAATAATAAGAATGTCAAAATATGTTAAAAAGTCACAATATGTTTACTTATGGAATGTATTATATGTTTACAATATGCTTACTTATAGAGGATATATGTTACAGTATTTTACTCATTGAATGTATTAAACCATAGAAGTATAGTCACTGTAGGTATTAAAACACTGTAAGAATAAGTCTTGAGGGTCAGAAAGGGATAATTTTGAGTGAGGATTTACAGAGGTGCAGCAGAGAACAGAGGTGACCTCATCGATGGAGAATGTGGGGTGGACAACTGACCAGCAGGTCACAGAGAGGAGGAGGAGTCGAAGATGTTTGCCACAAAGGATCGATATTGGGAGGGGACAGAATTCAAATGGAGCCAATCACTGATCGACACGGAGGATCATTCAGACGTTTTGGGACAGTTTCGGACACTTTCCGACTTTCAGGGGATATAAAGACAATATTTTAGGGAGTTTTCCTTAGACCACATCCGCTCTCGTTTTTCAGTACCTGGAATGGCCAGACCTGTGAGTGAGATGCGTGCATGTGATCTCTGTTCTTGAGAACATTACTATTAATAGTTAATTCAGTTTGTAATTGTAGCTTTGTGTAGTACATTAAATATTGTTTTGATTTTGAACCGGATCCAGCTCATTTTTCTGGTGCGCGTGCGCAGTAAGAAGTTCGCAGCAGAAAAGTTCCTGCGGCCTAGCAGGCTCTCATCCTTTGTTTTAAACCTCCACAGCAGACATTGAGGCGGCATCTGGCCAGATGACTTCAAACATGCACACAAATCATAGGTAAGCAAGGCATTATTCCTAATACAATTAATTGCTACTGATGATTTTGTGATAATGTCATCACCGTAGCATAGTATTTGCAGAAAAATGAAAAGAAAAGAAAACGGAAACAAACAAAGAAACCAAATCAAAACAAAAAGGTGGTTGGGTAGGTTTGTCTAATGGTTGTGTCATGGCCTACCTAATTCTGGATTTAGATTCATCTATCACCCCCATGGGTCTGCTGGGATGACCCAACAGGCCGGTTCCTGACCCTTAGTATATCAAAAAAATCTTTTTCAGTTTGAAGTGTGGCTGGACAGAATGGCGAGCTCGCAACTCTTCCGATTCGAGCAGTGGGGTTCACGTGGGGTTCAACTCCAGCTATTGAATGGTTTGACTGGCTGGGTCTCGTTAATGCTTAGTGATTAAATATGCATTGCCGGGTTTGCGACCCAGTTGCAAGATGTGGTGGCAGATTTTAGGATTTTCTTGTTTTCCTCTGTCCTGCCGACACTTAATGGCATTCACCGCACAGATTTGGGGAATTGGAGGCCAATTGTTCTGGAATTCTTAGGGTGTCCCCTGTTCCGTCACAGGCTGGTCGCATGCAAGAAAGAGGTCAGAGTGTTTTACGTCGTGGTTCTGGGCATTTTTCTGCGAACAAAGGAAAGACTTCTGATTATGGACAAGGTTTTGGTTGTCAGACCTTGGCAGTTGTGGGCACGCAGGCGGAATGTGCAGATTAGAGTCAGCTCGATTTGAAAACTCCGTTTCCAAATCGAAACGGAGTAGTGTGGATGTACTCTTAGACTCTGAGGGGATTCAAAAGCAAGATGAGTGCCAAATTGTGTTTAAAAGACAATTAAGTCTACTAACCACTAATATGCTGAAGCAAACCTCAACCCATAATATCCAGCTATAATGTAACATACAAGTAATCACAGACAACTGCTCTTTAAAGGATAACAGAGTTTATTAAATTCTAATAACATATCAAATAGTATCTAAACCTAACAACTACCATAAGATTACAAGCCTACTATCTAACATCAACAAAAACATCCTCTCCACTCTCGAGGGGATGGGCGTCTCAGGCTCTGCACTCTCCCTGTTTGCATCCTACCTGACAGGTCGATCCTACCAGGTGACATGGAGGGGGGCCGTGTCGGAACCACGCATGCGGACTACGGGGGTTCCACAAGGTTTAGTCCTGGGCCCCCTTCTCTTCTCGCTCTACACAACATCTCTGGGTTCTGTTATTCGCTCGCATGACTTCTCTTACCATTGTTATGCCGATGACACCCAGCTGGTCTTGTCATTTCCCCCCTGGTGACACTCAAGTGGAGGCACGCATCGCTGCATGCTTGGCTGATGACACACCACCCCAAGCTCAACCTGGACAAAACCGAGCTACTGTTCCTCCTGGGGGAAGGGTTGCCCACACCCAGACCTGTCCATCACCATTGATGATACCGTGGCCAACTCGGACTGCGAGGAACCTGGGAGTGACCCTGGATGACCAACTGTCATTCTCAGCAAACATTGCATCGGTTACACACTCCTGCAGATTCCTGCTCTACAACATCAGGAGGATTCGCCCCTTCCTCACTGATGAAACGGCGCAGGTGCTCATCCAGGCTCTTGTCATCTCCCGCCTGGACTACTGCAACTCTCTACTTGCCGGAGCCCCGGCCATCAGCCCTCTGGAGCTTGTCCAGAAAGCTGCAGCTCGCCTGGTGTTCAATCGCCCCAAGTTCTCCCACACAACTTCCCTTCTCCGTTCTCTACACTGGCTACCTGTAAGAGCTCGCATCCAGTTTAAGACTCTGGTGCTAGCCTACAGGGCAGTGAAAGGAACAGCTCCTTCCTATCTCCAGGCCATGGTCAAGCCCTACACCCCCGCCCGACCACTTCGCTCTGCTGCCTCTGAGCGACGGGGCGACCAATCGCCCCATCGCTCAGAGGTCCCTACGGCCGATTGACCCGGTCACGGCTGTTTTCTGTCCTGGCCCCACAGTGGTGGAATGAACTCCCCACTAACGTCAGGACAGCAGAGTCGCTGCCCATCTTTCATCAGGCTGAAAAGTCACCTCTTCAAGAAGTACTACCCTGAGCCTTTCACTTAGCACTTAGCATTTATTGTATTCATACTAGTTTGTTGCACTTATTGTATTCATTTTTTTCTACATTCGTTTGTTTCTGCTCTGTACATTGGCTCTGGTTTATGCTCTTAGATGCTTGTTTGAAGAAGGAGATGCACTTATGACTTCTGGTGACTAGTAGTTCTCTTGAATACCGATGTTGAATACACTTATTGTAAGTCACTTTGGATCAAAGCGTCTGCTAAATGACTGTAATGTAATGATTCTGTTGCTGGTTCCAATCAATCATTATACACACAATCATGAGTAGAATGACACCAACGGCTTTTTCAAAGGAGACAGTGGAGAGCAATGCCTTCAAATTAGCACAAGGACTTGTGCATCACCACCCAAAGGTCACACACTAAAATAAGGTTAAAGATTTCGGCCTCCACTTTTTACCAAAAAAATAGTCCATATACAAACTGTTTATAGTGTAGTCTGGATATTACAATGTGTCTGGCAAGAAAGCTTGTCTGTGTGGGTTAAAAGCAGAAATATCAGATATCAAATAACAACCAAGATCTCTGCACATAAATCTGCATGGTTGGATTTAAAAGAAGGAAACAAAATAAAGGGATACAATGATACTTAAAAGTGCATGAATGAGCTTACAGCTGATTGTAAAAGCTGAACGACAAAATTTACAAAACACAAGTATAGGGATACTTCTGTTAAACAGATTACAACTGAAATAGAGGCTTGAACATACAATTGTGATATGTTTCCAGAGAGTAGTAGTAGTCTTAGTCTTAGTTCAAATCTGACCAAATTCAATAACTAGTAATCAATACAACCCTTTCACCCCAGACAGAGCTATTCCTGTAATAACAAGGCAAAATGTCTGCTGTGAAAAAGCTTTCAGGGAAACTTTAGGTTTTTTCAACCTGGACATGTCTAACACTGAAAACCTACCAGGCAGCGGGGAAGTGCGGCTCACTGTATTGATTATGTTTTTCTGCGGCTGGAAGGCTTGTTCAGGTGGGAAAAAAATATATATATTTGTAACATAGATCAGGCTGGTCTCATCTAGCATTTGCAGCTTAATTTCTAGATATCCCACAAAGTAATTTTGTATGTAATCCACGTAATTATAAACAAGGAAGTATAATGACTGCAAAGGCTGATACAGGACAGGGGGGATAGGTGGTGGGTGGGTCCAAAAAACAGATCTCTTAACCAGGAGCCCGCTGTTTGTTCCCTGTGTGAAATTGAGAAGTCAATATTGATTTATTTGTTCCTAACTTGCATACTTTAGTAACGGCACTTCCATAGTTATTATAAACCAAACGATGATCTTTTCCTTAAACTAACTAAGTAGTTGTGTTGCCTAAACCTAACTAAGTATTTCATGATCTTTCCTAAACCTAACTAATAAGTTCTTCCCTGTGAAGACAAAAGTTCATTTCATAAAGACTGTATACATGTAACGAGTGGAAATTAACATGTGTTGCTGGCCTTTGTAGGAAAATGCATAAAAAATGAGAAGCAAACTTTTTGCAGGATATCCTACGAACAGTTGTATGAGCAAACGTTGCATCAACATATCACACGAGTCACAGATTGCCTGTGGGTACTGCTGAAAGCTAAACTATCCCCAACTTTTAGTTTAGCCGTTCAAATGACCACAGCGTGATGCAGTGCATTTTTGGAAATGTGTTCATACTTTGAAAGTCCTCTATAGTGTCCCCTGCCTAAAGGTGATAATAGATAGCTTCTCCCCCCCATGTGTCTCTGACAGACTCGGATGGCTCCTATATTGATTGACAAGCTTTTTTTTTCTCTTCTCAATTTTTTGTCAAGGGCCCTCTGAGCTGAATGCTGGCTGCTTCTTCACTCATCGACCTGACAGCTTTTCAAGGTTTTTTCACAAATCCCCAACGTGTGCTCCAACAGTCTCCACAAAATCCGTCCTGATGGACAAAGCCCTCGGAGTTTAAGTATATCAGCAATATTGCCTTCAGCAGGAGACAGGGATTGACGTGACTGGATCAATGTGGATCACAAGCATGTGGATAACAATGTGCCACATGGACAGCAACAGCATGACACCAGGATGTAGATGGTCAAATGTCCACACTGGCTGCTTATTTAATACTAACTATATTTGCTCTTTAGACAAGCAGAAATGATCTGACAAAGTTTTTTCTCTCTCTCTCTCTCTCTCTTTCACTACCAAAGTCTGTGTGTAAACATTCTTGTCGACACAATGACTCCAGAAGAATGCATGATACTAACTTCACTCTTACACCACAGGTTCCCCTTACAGAGAAGGTGATTTGATTTGATTTGAAAGTCCCCTGTTGCATTAATTTCAATACTAATAAGCAAAAACTCATTAGCATGTAAGTTCTTGTTGCTTAACGACATGCGGTTCATACTAATGCAGCTCATGCGCTAAGTAAAGACAGGGATGTTAGTCTGGAATGTTTGTCTAGAAATATTGTTTCAAGTTATTGTGTTTGATATGTCTTATTAATGATCTCGTGAACGAGAGGGATTATGTTAAACAGGCAATAGGGACATCAGGCAGCTAAACTCCTCTTAAAGGCACAGTGTGCAGCATTCTCTCCATTAGCAGAAATGGAATATTGTATTCATAACTATGTTTTCATTGGTGTATAATCACCTGAATCTAAGAATAGTTGTGTTTTCATTAGCTGAGAATGAGCTGAGTTAATGCTGTTGCAACGCCATCTTCCTACAGTAGCCCAGAAGGGACAAGTCAAACACTGGCTCGAGAGAGTCTTTCATGTTTTTATGTAACCTGACTTACGTTGCTCCTGAAGGAGTTTTATTAAGGTGAGGATGGCCTCTGAGTGAGGCAAACAACGCTACCGCAGTCTTGGAAAGGGAAGAGTGAGCAGAGAGGTATTCAGTTGGCAACCACACCGCTAGATGTCACCAAATTCTACACACTGTCCCTTTAAGCCATCTCGACACAGATGGGTTTTAGCCATGCTCCCTAAAAAAGAGACATGAAATATCTGGTTTATAATTCAACCAGAGTGCTTAAACCAGGACAGAGTGGCTCAAATTCATGAATGAAAATACATATTAGTCTTTTTCATACAATATCTATTCTATAAACAAACAAAAGACACAACTACAAGTTAATGTGAGGATGTGTATGTTTGGGTGCTGTGCTTGAGCTACTGCAAGTGTTGGACATGTGTATGATTGTGTGTTTTGGTGCCCCCTCTCACCATACACAACAACACTGTGTCTGCTGTGGAGACCTTCAGGTTTCTGGGATCCACAATCTCCCAGGACCTGAAGTGGGCCTCCAACATCAACACCATCAGGAAAAAGGCCCAGCAGAGGTTGTACTTCCTGTGCCAGCTCAGGAAGTACGACCTCTGGAGCTGCTGATTCTTTTCTACTCCACTATCATCCAGTCTGGTCTCTGATCATTGTGTGGTTTGGATCAGCCACCAAACCGGACAGGAACAGACTACAACGGACTGTCAGGTCTGCAGAGAGCCAGCCTGCCCTCCATCCTGGACTTGAACACCTCCAGAGTCAGGAAGCGATTAGGAAACATCACACCCTGGACACAACCTGTTCCACCTCCTCCCCTCTGGTAGGAGCTACAGAGCTCTGTACACCAAAACCACCAGACACAGGAACAGCTTCTTTCCACTGGCCGTTACTCTGATGAACTATTAATCAGTCATACTGCACTACTACCTCTATTTCATGGTCATTGTTGTTGTTTTTATTTTCATATACATATAGTATATATATTTATATTTGTACATAGTAGTTAATGTTTATGCTTATATCTGTTCTACTTTTTAGGGTTTTTTCTATGTTTATTTGTAGATTCTATAGGGGTGTAACAATACACATATTCGTATTGAACCGTTTGGTACGAGGCTTACGGTTCAGTGAATAATACTTTTGCATTTGGAAAATGCAGAAGCTTAAATTGTGGGAAATATAATGTTCTCTCGGTGGAGCCACTATGCTCAACATGGCAACCCACCCGATGTCACAGACACCGTGCTGTCTGACACTCCCACCACGGAAGAACAACATTCTACTCTGGTGAGCCACGTTTGTTCTGGGAGAGGCATGCTACAGTATGCTAAACTAGCTTAGCAGGAAAACCAACAGCAGCACACATGCTACAAACTCTCCCCGCAGCGTTTAGATAGCTATTCCCTACTGATTCAAACAGGGCTAAAGCAATTGCGACGGCAATTGTTATATTTATAGCCGCGGATATGAGACTCTACTCTGGAGTGGAAAGCGCAGGCTGTTATATAAGTCCTGCTTTGTAAAAGAAAACAAAAGCCTAAACAGAGACTCAAATGTCCGAAGCTCCCGCTGCTGCTCTGACAACAGACGGCCGGACCTCACGGACCACACAACTGACTGTAACGGCACATTACCTCACTACTGAGAGGGAGGAGCCATGTTCTTCAGACACGCCCACTTGAGAGTCTCACCAGCGAGGATTTGGCATTTCTGTTTTTGCTGTATTGAAAACTTACAGAACCGTACCGAACCGTGGCACCACTGTTTTGTTTTGAACCGAACCGAGAATTTTGTGAACCGTTACACCCCTAATATTCTATGTATGTACGTTGAGAGCAACGGAAAAAACTGAGTCAAATTCCTTGTATGCGTATGCATACATGGCCAATAAAGCTGATTCTGATATGTATGGATTATGTGTAAACATATGAGGGTTGATGTGTGCATTAAACTGCTTATCTGTGAACCTCATGTTTGTGAAACACATTCTCAGTTTATAATGAAATCCACAGAACGTGTTAGTCTCAGTGCTGCCTAGCTTTGGGGTCAAGAGCTTGCAATTTGTCACTCTGATTGAGTTTCTGCAAGAAATAGAACAGGAACACGTTTCTGTTGTAGTTTTAACTTCATTTCTCACATCATCAGAGAGTCCAGGGAGAGTGCACACAAAAATTGATTACAGCTGAAATGGCCAAGAATCTGATTTGCATGGACTTCTGTCGATCTGTGCATGTCCCCATGTGATCCCAGTGTCCAAAGGGACAGAATCTCTTTTCATTTTTCTGTTTCTGTTCTTTTCTTCTCTCCCACTGCATGGCCACAGAGAGACCTTTCTCAAAGTACATGAACTGTGTCTGATCTATTTGTGTTTGTCTCGCTATGTCTTTCCATGTCTTTCATCTTATACTGCCCCCGTATGAGGGCTGCGGCCAAGCTATTTCAATTTTTTGTTGTTTTTCAGACTCCTTTTAGTATAAACCAACAGAAAGTTGACATTCTTATAACAAGAATCTACCCTCAGTCTCTCTCCATTTCAATCTGTCTGTATTGTCTGTCTGTCTGCACACTGAGTCAGTGAGAAGCTGTTTTTAGAGACTGACATGGAAAACCAGACAGAGACAGACTAGCCATCTCCCTGCCTCTCTTTGGGATTCCTACACCTCTGTTGGGAGCCTCTCCTCCTGGTGGCTGTTGCTGTGCTTTTCATACTTTAAAAAAAATAAAGACATCAAATGTCTGTGTTTGTTAGAAGCTTCCCCGGAGGGCCATCAGTTCTGCTGAAAACTGAAGAATGAATTGCTAACTATAAAATTGCCAGAAAAAACATTTTTGGGGATTCAGTGACTCATATCTAGATGTTGACTACAATTAATATTTAGACATATTCAATTCTCATCCGTGTAGGCCTTTATCAGCCACATATTTGATCTAACAGGGTCGTTGTAAGTATTTACTATTGCTGCTGTGGCGACTGATGTTTAAATTGGGTGTTCACTACAATATTTGGCTAAATTACCAAACACTGAACTTTATCTCTTGACGTCCAAATTTCAAATGTTTTTGCTTTAAGAAAGTTGATATTTGGGTTAAAGGACACTCTTCAAGCTAGAATGTCTACCTATAAAGCAAGTCGTCTATCTGTTTGTGTGTCATTTGCATTTCTCAAGAATCATTCATTTAATCTACTTCACAATTGTCAGGTGTAATGCTGAGGTCCCAAGAGACTGCAGTATTGAATATGGTGCATGTACATGCTGCGGCCAGTAGCTCCCATGAATTTGTTTATATTTCTGTTTACATTTGTTGTCTTTTCGTCTTTTTTACTGGAGTGCTTTATGGCATATGAAAAAATACACACATCATTATTGGAGGAAGAAGCGTGGGGATTGGATTGGAGGACCAAACGCCATTGAAAGCGGAGTTGAGATGGAGGAGAGCTGCAATGGAAACTAAGCTAACCCAGCTTGGACATAACGTTATTCCACGATTCAGCCTGCTTCTTGCTACTGTCTTGTTACAGGAAAGCTCTAACCCAGCAACGAGAGGTCGTGACTCTTGTACCCACATCTTCACAGAGACCTGGCTCCATCGTTGCGTCCCGGATCAAGCTGCACTTGAAGGACATATACACAGGCATAGTCATGGCCAGCTCTTGTTGTCTGGTGTCCTATCACTTCCTGGTTTGTGTATGCTGGTATGAAGACATGTCACTTTGTTGACGTCTGCGCAGGTCAGGATATGAAAACACTGACAACCCAAACCTCTGCTGCCCCTCGACAGCAGAGTGAGCTGCTGGAAGCAGGAAACGCTGGCTACCCATATATGGTGAGCCCCCACCTTTTTGCTCACATACTCAGCAGAGTACTTCCACGGTCATGGGCTAGAAGCAAGCGCCTCCTACTTCCGCTTTCAGCGGAGGACAGGATATAAGCAGTGACATTTCGCTCTGTCTTCGGTTCAACTTTTGCTCTCTTGCATAAGCTTTGGACTCCACACTGCAATAGGTTTTCCTATTGCAGTGTGTTTCACCCCTCTATACACTTCTCTAGAGGTTTACCTCCGGTAGGAAGTATCTTAATTTCAACATAATACTGTGAAGGTATCCTTTGCTAGTGTAACCCTCTTAGTATCTGCAGAATACTCAAATTGTTTGTTGCACCAGGACAGGTTCATAGAGAGAGGTTTATAGCCAATAATAGACACACAAAGAACTGGAGCCACAGAATGGTTTGATTTAAAAGGTTATATTGAACCTTGTGAAGATAAAAATAAAATTCACATCTTATACAAAATTTACAATGCTCTTCTCAAATCAGATAACTCAGCACATATCCATTGAAATGTGTAAAAGTGTCTCTGAGATGCAGTGTTCCTTCAGTTTGTTCCTTTCGCGTTCAAGCTCCTTCCTTGTTTCCTCATTCAGTCAGTTCAACTATTCAACAGTCAGTTTCAGTTCCAAAGTCAAAAGAATAAGTCAAATTAGTAAAATGTGTTGCTTTCTTAATCCTACCACACTCTTGCACTCAGCTGGTGAGAAACGAAGAACGCTTGTTTTCTCCTCAGCAACAAAGAAAATCTTGATCCTACTCCTCGAGGTAAGGAGATGATCAGTTCAGTGGTGTCTCGCCATCTTCCTCGTCAGGAAGAGTTCCATATCCAGTCTCAAAGGTATCCAGGGAACTTCAAAAACCTAGCCAAGAAGCTGCCAAAAGTTGTAAACTCGTGGCACAAAGGTCTCTGAATCACCTCTCACGTTGCATGAGTGCAGTCTCACAAAGCGCTGTCTCTGACCATTTAAACAGTTATCACTTGTAATGGCTGAACTACTTTATGAAACAGATAGTGCTCTTACTCTGTAACGTCTAACATCTTTCTGGTAGGGCGGGACTTATTTTCCTTTGCCCAATCGGGAGTCTTCATTCGCCGAAATAACCAATGAGAAGCATACCTGGGTAAAACTGCTGTGATTGACACTTTGTTTAATCAACAGAAATAAGGTTAAATTAAAATGACATTAAAGATGTAAATTATCTGCTGTGTTACATCACAAAAATTTAAATAATCCTAAAAGTAAAGATATTAAGGGCTCAAATTCTCTACCTGGGTACACTAGGTATTCTAAAACGATTCTCTAGAGATATTTTGCCTTTGGTAGGAGTCTAAACTATCCATTTATTTCACACAACATTGTATCGCCAGTTTCGCCGATTGTAATGTGATTTATTAAATCTTTGTATCATAACCTGTATCATACTTTCATGAAATAAAACCAACAACCTCTGTAATACGAGGTTGGAAATCCACATAAGAGGGGAGTCCTGTTTTAAAAGTACTTTTAAGTGCTTGGTCCACGGCATAACAAGGCGCAGAACGCTCCGGGTGGCCCTACTCACTGACGTCCCTGCAGAGAGTGACTCGGAGACTTCAGACTAAAAGACATAACAAGTAAGTGATCACAACCAGGTTGCTATTTGCGTATGGTAGATCCACCGGTCTTGTAATACAATAACTATGGTAACGAGATAGGCCCCATTAAATGATTCTGCATATCTTATCCCATAGTGAAAGGACTTCGTAAAGCTTAACCTGTCATCCCACTGCTTCACATAACGTAGCACATAACGGAGATACATAGGATTCTAACGTGGGTCATTCAGGGTTACGTTTTATGCAGAAATCTATCTGTCGTAAAGTAATCTTGAAGCTGGAGCTTCCCCAGGCAGTATAGAATGTAAGTAAAAAATATACTTTCAAACACTAGACTGTACGACCATTAAGCCGACCCAGGGAGCTGGTGGCTGGTAAAACAGCATAGACAGGTCGCATCCCGCTACAACTTAACAACTCAAACAGAGGCTTTGAACTAAGTTCATATTTTTAGACTGTAGTTACAGCCTTTACATGTTGCTCACATAATACATTTTGCATAGATGAGGCTAGCTAGCAGTTGTAGCCTGTGGTTCTCCATGAACAAGTGTTCATTTAGCCCACAACCCAAAAAGTCCCGACTGTGGGAGACTGCTGCACTGACGAGACAAGGGTCCCACAGACAAATTGATTGGAGTAATCTAGCTGGGTCTCTTCACAATGTATTTATATATATTTCCTATTCTTGAACTTGTTCTGAAGAAGGCAGCATTTTCAAAGACAGCCTTTCATTTTTCTAGTGCCCCACAAAGACTGTCTGTGTAGTCAAGTGGATGATGACAGATTAACGTGATTATTTTCGATGGTATGTGAAGTAGAAACTTTCTGAACGGATTAATGTTTTTTCCTGGTTGACTGAAAGACTTCCTCAACCAAGAAATGTTCCTTTAGTTCCGGCTTGCTTGTCTCAGACCCTGCGGGAGACAAATCCGTGGGCGGGCATTTGATTCCCGTGAGAGGGCCAAATGTAAAGATAATAGGCGGAGCCAACACGTGACTGTACTGATTATACAATTATGACCAGGTTCTCTATCGATAAGTAATAATTGCCTTTTGTGCAAAGTCAAGCTGTATTCTGTTTCTCACACACACACACACACACACACACACACAGACCTACACACACATAGTTAGTTTAGAGACCTACATTTATTTGAACAGGCTGTCGTATAATGAGGACTAATCTCACATTCACACACATTGTTTTGTCGCGCTTCACATCAGCTTCCACTTAAAATTATTTTCAGTCCTACACTCAAAATGTCCAGGGTTAAGCCCTGACAAAATGCCCCAGTGGCGACCCCGATGCCCGTAGCCATGGCAACTGACGGATGTGCTCACAGTGAGAGAGAAGAGGGGGGGAGTTACGCTGTGCCACTGCTGGTGGAGTTATTCTCCGCATCAGTTTATCCCGAACTGATCCCGAATACCACGCTGCCCATTCCGTCTCCGCGACTCTCCTCTGATGACACAGGTTTATTTGAAGGGACTCCTCTACATTATATTTATCTAATCCAACATTGAAGGCGTAGGATCATGCAGATCGGGCAAAGGTAACTCAGTGGGTGGGCCCGGACCCACAGTGCCCGTCCATGCCACCGGTGTGGCTTGTCTGCCATGTGTTTATTTTCAGGACATCTCAATAACTGCAACAGATTTATCTTGAACTTGGTTTTGGATTTTTGTCAGCATTTTGAATCTTTTTGCAAAACATGTATTTTCATTGCTTTTACGACAATATATAATATGATAGAAAACGTATGTTAGAAAAATGTTTTACTTTTTAACATTCAGCATAGCCTAATTTCCCTGATGACCTTGGCCTTTATGACCTAAAGTAGTCTTTCCTGTACGTTTTTGACCTCTGTAGCCGAGTGCTCCTGTTGACAAAACACACAGCACCAACATTAGAAGAGTACATCCCCAATTTAGCATTTCCTATAACCATCATGGACAGTTAGAAAAGGATCAAAGTCAGTGTTGCTCGGAATGGACACCAGAAGACAATCAAAGTTGGATTCTCCCTGGAGGACGACCAGGAGGCCAGCTACGTAGGCGGGGTTGATCACAAGGCATCCCTGGAGGCTCAACACACAGACCTTGAGGTCGGATGCATTGGCAGAGTTACTCAGAAATTGGCCAGGAGGCTGGAGGTCAGGAAAGGAGGACCGGCAACAGAAGATCCTCGGGGCAGGGGGCTGGACCACCCGAGGCCAAGGACTGTGGCTAAATCAAGTAATGTAGCAATTACCACAAGAGTGAAAACACAAACATTACCAAAGCTGCGCAGCATATCTAAAACAAACATCTCCCCCTCTGTGAGTTCAAGGCTGAGAGCCCAGGCAAGGGAGGGGGGGGGGGTGCAGAATTAAGAATTAAACAATATTTGCTACAGAGTTAGCACTGCTCATCACTGGAGAATGATTTTGTTCAACTGCAAATCTTTGAACCTACAAGAATATGTGTCTGTTCTTCTGAGCCGCCTAGGTGAGATTTGAATGCAAAGATTTTTCTTTGTCTTTCAAAACAAACTGCACTGCAAACATCCATGGCCTGAGATAAAGATCATATCAATATCTTTGTTTATCTTTAAATCCCCACTTCACACACACCTCATTTTCCTTCTCCATGTAGAGCGAGTGAACTTTGCAACAGATATGAATCCAGGCCATGCAGGTTTTCCCCTACAAGTAACTCAGATATTTTTGTATCTTCGCCAGGAGGTCGTGTGTGTGCATGCGTGTGTGAGTGCATGTGATTGTGCACCTCTGTGTCTGTACACGGCTAATCTGAAATTCTGCTGCAGCAAACTGCAAAATATTTTTGGGTGGTCAGTTATGGCTGCATGCTCAAGGACCTCTCGTGGTTGCGGTGACTCACGCTTTATCAAAACACCTTTTATTACCTGTTTTATACTGCCATTAACTGCCTGCTGACTTCTCACTCATTACTTTCAACTGGGCCGCAAGTAATAACTCTGCTGACTCCCAGCCACAACTCTGTGGCCAGAGACAGCAGGGTGAGACAGATTGCTCACTTTTATTGTTGTGGAAGATGGTTTTGGCTAACAGCTAACAGAACTACACAAACTGTTGCCTGCCTTTTATTGCCTCACATTTACAGGCAATTGTGGAAAAAATAGACTTGATGTGCTTCAAGTCCCGGTTAAGAGTGTGAGACCTTAGAGTGGAAAACCCTTGTACATACAGTATATGTGTTATGTACACACGTGCTCTGCAGTGCAGAATGTGCTGAATGGGCACAATGAAAGGAGAGAAGTTAATTGAGCGTCAGTCCACCAAGTTCAGTCTAAATGGCCCGCGCACGGCCCCAATCGACTCAGTGTGTCGTGGGTTCAGGATGACCTTCACAACCGATGCATTGCCCTCAGTAGCGTTTGTACTTTGCTATATGGTTAATTGCAATAACAAGTTAAAAAAAGGGCAGATTACACTCAGCTACAAAATTGTATGGGCGTGTTTTGCTGTAATATCATGAGCACAATATATTTTGTGAAACAGACCTTGAGACGGAGAAGATGCCGGTTGCAAATAATGCACATTCATGGTGCAATTACGTTTCGGAGGAAACATATTTTCCTCTGGACCGAACGATTGAACCGTTTCAAACACCAGATTAGCGAACAAAACTAAAAAAGGCTACAAAACTACTTTGTTAGGTTTAGGCTACCAAACTACATATATAGGTGTTAGGGTTAGGGTCACAACAAAAAACCTTTCCCTCAAAAAAAAAAAATACATCTTCATATAATTTGCTGTATGGGATCATATTTTTTAGGAGACTGGGCTGCAACAGTCTGCCACAGTATATGAAAATGATGATAATCGATGAGAATAGTAACTTTGCATATACAAAACTTAACTAATTACATCTTTATAAAGATTCAGCAACATTGGCTTTAGCGATGATCAGCGTTAATGATTGAGTGGGTGTGAGTATATGCTACTTTAAAACATTAGTTTGAAGTCATTATTCAGTTTCTACAAATCTGCTTGAGGGTGAGATGATTGACTTGTTTCTGGAATTTCCTCACAAGGCAAGGTTGAAAAAGAAAACGTTCCACTCTTTGTATAAAAAATGTTTGCTTCAAGAAAATTGCTCAAGCAAATGCTCTAGAATCAAGGGAACCATGTCACCAAACTGCCTTTACAAAATGCAAGATTTTAGCCTCAGTATGAACTAGATTTACCCACTTTTTTTGTTTTGTCTTGCTGCATAGCCAATTTTATTGGAAGTCTCAAGTACAAAAGCAGGTCATTGACTAAGCAAAGGAAGAGAGGAAGGTGGCCCCTTATTCAGAAAGAGGGAGTGAGGGAGCTTGGGAGAAAGCGAGCAGTGGGCCTTATAAAAGGGCTGTGCTGAATTAACACACAGCAAAGAAAGTGGGAGAGAACGAAAATAGAAAGAAAGAATAAGAGAGAAAGGAGAGGCTCTCTTTAATAGAGCCTTGTAAAAAGCTTTGTGAATGGCCTCTGTCTTTCCCACACAGGTCATCACAGAAAAGTTCTCTCCACTTGAAAAGGAGATGGTGCTGAATAGACTCACGGTCCACTTCAGTCTAGTTAGGAAACATTCCTGTTTTAATTGAAGGAGGGTAGGCTCAATTTCAAGAGACACTTAGGGAATGAAAGGGAAAAGAGTGAGATAAATAGAGATTTCAGGAAAAATTATGAAAGACAGAAGGAGGAAAACAAGAGACCGAAAGAGAGAAAATCTCAGTATTTCAGAGAAGTGCAGAGAATAAAAGTCAAAGACATGAAAGCATTGTAATTCCATTTCTTCAACAAGGCGTTTTTTTGTGGCTGCAGCTAGCCTAAGCTTGTTACAGGAAATAGATTTAATAGTCCTAAAAAGTCCTAAACTTTATAGTGTAGTTGCAGTTGGAAGATAGCAGAATGGTTGAGTGGCTACACTGACGAAAGAGCAGCACTTTGAATATGAATGTGGTTGCATAAATCAGAGCCCAGTCAAACAAAAATGGTCTTTAAAATAGACATACACAGCCTCACACAGTCTTTTCATGAGTTCAGAACAGCACATTCTCCCAATCATGCAAATATGCACACAAATGAGCATGCATTTGCAAATGTGTAAATTTATAATTTGCGTAAATGCTCACACATCAAACTAACCCAAATGTGAAAAGCTTCTTAGTCGGGGCAGTCCTGCTCTGCAGCCAATCAAAAATAAAGAGTCAGAATGAATCACTACTGAACATACAAGTTCCTCTAGTTCTTTAAAAAGTGCCATTGAACAACACATAATGATGAGGAACATCTCGTTTTTGACATCGAGGGACACATTAAATGTGCTGAATGAAAGCAGTGTGTGAATCTTAGAGCCTTCCACTGAAGAACATAATGTGTGTGACCTGATGGAGAGTCCTTTGTAGCTTAGTAATGACGGGAAATGGTGGCAGCATGATGTGGAAGGCTTTTTTGACCTCTTTCACTTTCTTCTCTCACTTCTTGGCTGTGGATGACATGTCAAGAGGAGGCATTTTGACCTGACAAAGATCCATTCACATTTAAATATTTTACCCCTGAACGCCCACCGGACTTCTCTTTATCTTTTAGATGATGGGAATGGCAGCGACTTTTATGTTAAAAATAAAAGAAGAATCTTTTATGAATTTGGCTTTTCAGTTAGTCGGGAATTGATCAGCTCTCTTCAACCCTAAAGTCAAGCACCAAAGCGAGAGAGTGAGGGTATGAGTATGAAATGGAGGACAGAAAGAAGATACGTACTTTGGCTCAAAAAATGTTTTCCTTTTTCTCCCCGGCATCAAAGGCTTTCAGCTGTGGGAATGTCAATAACAGCTGACCCTGTGTGTGTCTGATTCAACTGTCAACAACGAAGACTGAAAGCATGGAGCTCACCAAGGTCTCCATGAATGAGACCTGAAGACAAACCTCAAGTGAACTTCACTCCATCAAAATCACTGACACAAAAAGGCCATTGTGTGAGAAGAAGTCAAAAGAATGTTTTTTTTTGTCTTTTCTTTCATCTTTAAAATGTATTTCTGGACCTTGCAGCTCTATGAAGTACAACAACTCTGACTTGCAGGGATTCCTTGCTACAAATAACTCATCCATCACTGTGAACAGTGAATAATGTGTTTGCTTGGTTGTCAAAGTTATTATCTGGCAATGTAGCTGCTAGACAACAATAACAACACTAGGTATTGTTAATTGTCTATTTGCCTCACATTTACACGCAATTGTCTATTGATAAACATTATTTACAGAACACTTATTACACAAAGTGCTTCACAATTATTTTTTTAAATGCAACACATTTAAGCCTTTTAACAAGGCCACGAGGTGTATCTGTGTATCAGTAGTTAAATAAATTATTATATGAAATGAATTAATTCATTTGACAGTTAATCACTGACACTGGTGTCTGACTGCTCTCCATCAGGCTGCAGCATAGATGAATATTTACTGTTACGCATATTATTATATATAATAACATATTAGTTAACTTAACCATTCGAACAACACTAACCCCTTACATTACAATTCAGCATTTTCAACTCAATCAGCCGTTGTCTTAAAGCTTTAATCCCTGAGGAGCTATGTTTGTCCCCGGGCGCCTGTCATTGACAGCCCACTGCTCACTATATACAGGGATGGGTCAAATGCAGAGACAAATTTCCCCCTTAAAGGGATCAATATAGTATAATGAATTAAAAAAAATATAATTAGCATTAGCGACGGTTGCATCCAGTTACTGAACGTTATAGTTCCCTCAATCAATGTAGAATGAAGATGAGCATCAGATGGATTCCTTGCTTGACTGAAAAATAAGTAGGAATAAGTTACGCCATGTCCCTGCACTACACCACTGCTTGGATAACAAGCTAAACGTTACCTAAAACTAGCTAACCATATTCAAAGATTACCATAGATTATGTGACATGAATCTTTAAACACGCCACACAAAGTAGCCTAAATCTATAGCTAATGTATAGATACATGTTGCTTAATGAATTGAATGAATGAGTCTGTCTGACTCATTCCACTCCACCATGAAATATGCACGCTGTGCAACAACTGGCAGCCACCTGCTGTGAAGGGACTACAATAGAACGGGGATGGAGAGTGTGACATTAAGTGGCTACATGTTATCATAAGAACATCGGTAAAATAACAATAAAATAATAATAGGACTGACAATTATTAGCCTTATAAATAGATTTTAAGCTTCCTTTTAAGAATGTTCACAGAGCCAGTGTCTCTTATAGCTCTTGTCAGAATAGTGCCGCCTTTTTTCTTGTGTTTATTTAAAAACCCAGAAGAAGAAGATCTGAGAGCTTGTGAGGGATTATAGAACAACAGAGTCTCCAATGTGGGCCGGTCCCAAACCATTAGGGTAATATGCTCTCTCTTCCTTTAACGGTAGGCTCACATTTGTTCAAATCTGTCCTAAAGCAATAGTCACATGTCCATATGTACAGCTAATCAAATGAAGAGGGTATACTCTATGGTTAGTCTCTCTATTGCAGAGTTCATTCTTTATGTTTCCCTACTGAGCTGTGGTGGAGGGATAGTAACACAAAGAAGGCATTTGGTACCAAAAAGACTTGAAATGCAGAAAGGCATCTGAACCATAAACATTAAATTGTTCTTATATGTGAATGTTTTTCATGTTCCAAAACACCCAGAGGAAGAGAAGACACTGAAAACAAAGACAGACCCCAGCTGGATTTAAAATGGATGATCTTGTTGTTGCCATTTAGGGACTAAACCTCCATGCTGCCTTCACACAATACCAATCACATAGTATGAACAACATACAACATCAAAGTAGCGTCTCTATAAAGATACAAATTATTCAAACGTTGGATTGTT
This sequence comes from Anarrhichthys ocellatus, assembly GCF_004355925.1. Lineage (NCBI taxonomy): Eukaryota > Metazoa > Chordata > Actinopteri > Perciformes > Anarhichadidae > Anarrhichthys > Anarrhichthys ocellatus. The sequence continues at coordinate 607,136 of NW_022280149.1, forward strand.
TTCCTTGGAATAAAGCGTGGTCAATTAATACTATTCTGATCTAAACAAATGCAACTATCACTGAATGGCTAGCAGATAAGAAATGGTTCCTCATAAGCTGTTCTTTGTTAGTGGTATCTGGAATGACTTTGCAGAGACAAAATTGGAAGGGAAGCTTTTTAGTTTAACAGATGATTTGAAACAAACAAGACGAGCGGTGACAGCTGCTCAGACAGGGAAGATCACCTCCTCCACAAACTCTACAGAAACAGACCATTAAAGCAAAAACACATCTTATTGTTTTACTGCTTCTAAATGCCCTCTGCTTCATGGTTTTGCTGCCAGAAATGCAGCTCTAAACAATTTAACATTGCACAGTTAAACCTAATGATGCCACGAATGTGAAGTTTAGTGAAATCAAACTTTTAGAAAACAGAGAAGTTGTCATTCATTTAACATTGACCAGCATACCTATTTTTTCATGCTGTTGCACATGTAGCGTGGCAACTTTCTTGTTTGTGTAGCGTGGCCTTGGGGGGTAATTAAAGGGAACCAACAACGCCACCTGTGGAATTACAACCTGGGAAATATAAACTTAACGACCCTAATATATGGTTTAGAATTTATTAAGGGCACACAGATTCATTACCGATATTTGGACAGACGTGTTTCGTAAAATTAATATAATATTTATTAAAGGATTCAATGAAAATCATCAAAACTACCAAAACATGCAGAACAAAGGAAAAACAGCCAAAACATGCAAAGCAAAACAAGTAAAATGGAGGCAGCAAAACAGCATCAGGTGAACCTACAAATGATAAACAGAGATTAAAAGGGCACACCATGCTGCAAAATAATACAAGTTAGATTGTGACTACTTACCACCTCAAACAAGGGGTAAGTAGTCAGATGGCAACAAGAGGCGGAATATGTCTGAAACTCACCACAGCACCAGGACAGGGGCCAAAAAGGAGTGAGGCCAGGACCACAGGTGCCTTATAAATGCTGGCACTAATTGGGGGGGAGGGGGAGCCTAGCCTGAGGGCTGCGTTCACAACCCTACACTTCCTTCTCTGAGGAGCGTTCCCCACTACAATCTACCCCCTAGTTTTTAAATCGGCGTCCCGACGATTGGGACCTACTGCCACGGCCTGAATATGGCAGAAACGCTAGGCACAGGTACCTGAGAGCTCGTAGCCCCCATTGACCTACTCTCGGCTGTCTGGGGTAGGTGATGAAGGTTAGGATGCCTCCAGCATTAGTTTGTGGTCCTTCTCGTGGATGCCTCCCTGTTGCCTGGGAGAACTGCGACTGTACCTGGTAGTTGATTTGCCTGGTGCCGGCTTGAAGAAGGTGGCACCATTGCCTCTGGCTGATTTGAGGCATGAGCATACAGATTTGGTTGGCAATCGACTGGTGTTGTACGTCCAGGAACCAACATGAACCATTCACCATCCAGCGATGACTCATCTATGGGAGGGGGTTCTGTCCCTTGGGTTGGCTCACTAGGACTGTTGATCACACAAGCCAATTTACTTTTTATTAGTGAACGATTGACACATTTTACCCTGTGAGGGTCGTTCATCAGGGCAATAGTATACACCGATCCTCCAACTGCTGTAGCCCTTAGCACTTTGTACTCTACCATGCCCCAGATGTCTTGGATCTTATGATGGCCTCTGACTCTAACATCCCGGAGGTAGACCAACTGACCTTCTTGCAGGGGACATCTCGCACACATTGATCATAGTGCTTCTTACGCTGAGCAGCTGTAGCCTCGAGGTGTTTGGTAGTGCCCTCAAAAGCATGTCGTAGTCGGGTTTGGTGTTCCACAATCCAGTCATGGGTGCTACCAGCCACAGGTTCCTGAACTCTGCCCAAGAGGAAATCGACAGGTAACTGAGGGTCTTGCCCAAACATCAAGAAAAATGGAGACTCACCAGTGGATTGGTGCGCTGTGGTGTTGTAGGAGAAAGTCACTGTTGGCAGGTAGCACGACCAATCCCTCTTCTTGGTGACTGGCAGGGTGCGTAAGAGGTTGTGTAGGGTGCGGTTGAACCGCTCACATTGACCATTACCAGCTAGAAGCTAACAAATGGCCCATGTAGGCGCAGGTAGCCAGTTGAGTGTTTTTAGCTAGTTGAAAACGTTCACACTCCAGACACCTTTGCTCAATGTCGTGGTGCATTCCGGGCCAGTAGCACCGTTGATGGACCAAATCAGTTGCCTGTTGTATGCCTTGATGTCCATGTTCATGATATAGCTAATACAGGACCTGGCTCTTAAGCAACATAGGTAGCACCAGCTGGAGAACCTCTTCTCCCTTGGGGCGGCAGATTCTGCGATAAAGCACTCCATCTTGTTCCACTATCTGGTCCCACTGTCTGACCAGCACAAGAGCTTCCTTGGAGGCCTGGCGTCGTTCAGCTGAATCGGGGCCCTTCCTTTTGGTCCAAAACCCCAGGAATTCGTTGATGATAGGGTCTGCTTCCTGTAAAACACGTAGGTCAGACTGAGTGTGGCAAGGGAAAACTGAGACGGTGGCCTGTGTAGCCTGATTGGTTCCAATAGCCTGCTGGAGCAAGTCTGGAACTTGGATGCCAGAGGCTGCATAATCCGATGCATTAACTGGGTGCTGCCGGGAAAGGGCATCTGCATTCTGATTACTGCGACCAGGCCTGTACTTGATGGTGAAATCAAAGGCGCCAAGTAGTGCAGCCAAACTCTGTTCCGTGGCACCCAGCTTGGCTGTGGATAGATGACTTAGAGGGTTATTGTCCATATACACCACACATTTCTGTCCCAGGAGGTAATCTCTGAATTTTTCAGTCATGGCCCACTTGAAGGCCAGAAACTCCAATTTCATAGAGCTGTAGTTGCTCATGTTACGCTCTGTAGGCTTAAGGCCACGGCTCGCATAACCTATGGGTCTACACTTACCATCCTGTTCTTGTGAGAGAACAGCACCCAGTCCACTGTAGCTGGTGTCAACCTCTAGGATGAATGGTAAGGTGAAGTTAGCATAGGCTAAGACTGGAGAAGCCATCAACCTACCCTCAAGGCCCTCAAAGCTCTGCTCACACTCCTCCGTCCACGCAGCAGGTAGACTTTTTCCTGATGATTTCCTTGATGTCAGTTCAGCAACCAGGCGATGCAGTGAGGCAACAAGCTTGGCAAACCCCTCAACAAAACAGCGGTAGTAGCTTGCAAATCCTAGGAAGGAACGCAACTCAGACCCATGGTTAGGTCGCTGCCACTTTAAGACCGCTTCTATCTTGCCAGGGTCTGTGGACACACCATCCCTGGATATGATGTGGCCCAAGTATCTCACCTCTGGTCTGAAGAAGGAGCACTTTTCCAACTTAGCTTTGAGGCCCTCCTGCTGCAATCGGCCCAGTACGGCATCCAGACACTGCATGTGCTGTGCTACAGTGGAAGAGAAAACAACAACATCATCCAAGTACAGTAACAACGACTGACAGTGCTGATCTCCAAAGATCCTCTCCATTAATCTCTGGAAGGTACTTGGGGCATTGCACAACCCAAATGGCATCCAGTTCGACTCGAACAGCCCAAAGGGGGTGCAGAATGCAGTCTTCATTTTGTCCTTTTTTAGGACTGGTACTTGGTTGTACCCAGCAGCCAGGTCCAGAGTCGAGAACCAGCGGGCCCCTGCCAAGGTGTCAAGGGACTCTTCAATACGGGGCAATGGGAATACGTCCTTGTGGGTCTTGCTGTTCAAGAGCCGATAGTCCACACACAGACGAAGGCTGCCATCCTTCTTCTTTACCAGCATAATGGGAGAGGCAAAATGGCTACTACTTTCTCTGATAACCTGTGCCTCAAGTAGCTGGTGGATGTGAGTCTTTGCTGTCTCATACTCTGATGGAGGAATGCGCCTATATCTCTGATGTACAGGTACCTCATCCACTAAAGGAATTTCATGGGAAATGGGATTAGTGCAACCTATATCTCCTTCATGGGCAGAAAAGACACAACTGTACTTCTGCAATAAGGACCTGACCTGATGCTGCTCCGGCTCGTTGAGTGCTGTTAGATCAGCTGCCGCAATTTTGTCCTGCACCGTACTGGTTACAGTCTGGGAGGAAACTGTAGCTGATATCTCCCTCTCTTCAAGACCTATGGGTAAACTCACCAGGTGGGCATGACTCAAAGTGCCCAAAACAGTGCGAGGGTACAGTACAACATCCTGGGTCCCTACATTTACAATGGGGATTTAAACAGTACCTCTTATCCCACGGACTAGGGCTGGGGATGCTAGTAACCCTGCAGGTAAGCCGTTGGTAAGGGGCTCAAACAAAACATCATGTGCCAGGTGATGTTGGGAGCATGTGGCTGCCACCAATTTCATTGCACCCCCTGGGACTCTGCAGACCCTCCCTCCCTTCACTTTTACACAACCTGAGCGATCAGGAGGGGCGTTAGCTTGGATCTGGTGACACTGCTGGATAGCTTGCTGAATTGGGGTAGGAGCCTGCAACACAGAGGGTAATTTAAAAAGAGCAGGACCATGCTGTACAAACAACTCCCAATAACATTCCTTGATGATATTCATTCCTAGTACACCAGGAACTGCAGGCCTATTGTGTGAGGGATCCCTGACCACCAACACTGCCTGCTTTGCAATAACTTTATCACAAAACTGCACATCCAACTCAAAGTAGCCTACATACGGTATCGCTAGCCCATTAGCAGCACTTAGCCTCAACCAGTTGCAAGAACAAAGCTTTTCTGTGCCCCAAGGTACAAAATGCTGTACAAAGAAACTCTCCGTTATGGTTGAGACCATTGACCCTGTGTCAACGAGGCATGGAACCCAAACCCCACCCATCAACACAGTAATGTTTGGGCAAGCCGACACCAGATTTTGAGGATCATCTACTGCAGACTCTGAGTCGGGGGAGCACCCACCTGAACTTTGGCTCAACAGTTCAGAGGGTGAAAGTTTCCCTGGCTCTGAGGGGAGTGCTGATCATTAGAGTTGGTGTGTACTGCTACAGTGGTTAGCTGGGGCAAAGCAGCAACATATTCTCCTTTACACTCTCTAGCAAAGTGACCAGACTGTTGGCACCTCCTACAAATTACAGTTTTCATTTGAGGCTTCGACTGAGTTCTGGGGACATTGTTAAGGGCTGCAAGACTTCTGGTAAGCTGATTCAACTGCTCTTGCTGATTCCTCAGAATTTCCTTTAGTTCACCTAGCTCAGAGCTAACAGAGGAGTTACCTGCCTTGCCATAACCAGGATGGCCTCCCTGAACAGAATGCTGAAAACCAAATGCTGCAGGGACAGAGTTGCTTCTGCTCCTCCCACCCCCTGGCATCCCTTCTTGTTCCCACCTAATGGCCTCACCACAGACATCTATCAAGGTGGCAGTGGGGTGACCCCTGACAAACTACTTGAGTTCTCTGCGTAGGTAACAATCAGACACATGTTCGACAAACTGATCTCTGAGTAACACGTCCTTGTTCAGTAACCCATGTGGGGTTCTTTTGACAACCTTATCCATGAGACATGAGTGCATGAGAAAATTCTTGTAGCATTTCCCCCTCTTGTTGCTTTCTGGAAAAGAAATCTTCCTGCAAAGATACATATGACCTAGTACACCCATACAATTGAGCTTCAGGTGGTGTGTCACCATCCACTCCGAGATGTCAGCCAAGCACGCAGCGATGCGTGCCTCCACTTGAGTGTTACCGGGGGGAAATGACAAGACCAGCTGGTTGTTATCGGCATAACAATGGTAAGAGAAGTTATGCGAGTGAATAACAGAACCCAGAGATAGAGCGAGAAGAGAAGGGGGCCCAGGACTGAAACTTGTGGAACCCCCGTAGTCAGCATGCGTGGTTCCGACACGGCCCCCCTCCATGGCACCTGGTAGGATCAACCTGTCAGGTAGGATGCAAACAGGGAGAGTGCAGAGCCTGAGACACCCATCCCCTCGAGGTTGGAGAGGAGGATCTGGTGGTTCACCGTGTCAAATGCCGCAGACAGGTTCAGGAGAATCAGGACAGAGGAGAAAGAGCGTGAAGCGACTCGGTCACCGCAAGGAGGGCTGTCTCAGTCGAGTGACCCACTTTGAACCCGGACTGGTGGGGGTCCAAGAGGCTGTTCTGGTGGAGATAGGAAGACAGTTCGTTGAAGACAGCACGTGTTTTGGATAGAAAGGGTAGAATAGAAACCGGTCTGAATTTCTTGACATCAGAGGGGTCTAGTGATGGTTTCGTCAGAAGGGGGGTGACTCCGGCAGTCTTGAAAGCCATGGGAAAGCATCCTGAAACAAGAGATGTGTTGATGAGGTGGGTGAGGAAAGGAAGAAATTCAGTCGCAATAGACTGAAGAAGAGAGGAGGGTATCGGGTCAAGGGAGCATGTGGTGGTTAGATGTAACAAGGTTGAGGACCTCGTTGGGGGAGAGGGGAGCAAGATAGGGTAAGATGGGGCATGGAGAGGGGAGGGAGAAGAGCCGGACAGGGTAGAGAGGGAGGATCTGATATTGTTTACCTTCTTGTCAAAGAAGTTGGCGAAATCATCAGGGCGAAGGGAGGAAGGGTTGGAGGAGTGAAGAGAAAGTTTCGAAGAGTTTTTTTAGAATTGGAAGCAGAGGTTAGGATTTTAGAGTGGAAGAAATCAGCTTTAGCAGTAGATAGAGAGGAGGAAAAAGTGGAAAGAAGAGATTGAAAGTTAAGAAGGTCCTCCGGCAGTTTGCTTTTTCTCCATTTACGCTCAGCCTCTCTTAGGCTCCGTCTATCAGTACGCACTGAGTCCGACAGCCATGGGGCAGGTGGGGTTGGCAGTGCAAGCCTGGAGGTGAAGGGACAGAGGTTGTCCAAAGAAGAGGAAAGGGTGCAGAGGAGAAGATCAGTAGCAGATTCAGGGGATAGGAGAGAGAAGGATTCAGGCTCAGGGAGAGTAGAGGTAACAGAAGAGGAAAGATCAGCGGGGGAGAGGGAGCGGAGAAGACTACGGGTAGGTGGAGGAAGTAAGGGGGGAGAGGAGAGGGAGTAAGACATGAAATAGTGGTCAGAGAGCTGGAGGGGAGTGACAGAGAGATTAGCAGTAGAACAGTGTCTAGTGAAGATAAGATCCAGCTGGTTGCCGGCCTTGTGGGTAGGAGGGGAAGAGGAGTGGTGAGTGGTAAAGGTCAAAGGAGGAGAGGAAGGAAAGAAGAGGTTCTAACATATAGTCTGGATGTTGAAGTCGTCGAGCAGGATGAGCGCGGAGCCATCGTCATGGAAGTGCGAGACTAATGTGTCAAGCTCCTGCAGGAACTCACCAATTGGCCGATACACAACAGCAATGTTGCCCCTCATTCAGCTGGATAGGCCCATTTCAGAGAAGGGGAGGGGCAGAGAGAATGGTAAACTGGGAGAGTGTAGGGATTACAGGTATGGGAACCAAAGAGCATGACTCAAAGACAGAATTCAGGTATAGATTTCTTTACTTGGTAAAGGCAGGGTCAACACCAGGAGGTCAGTCCAAACGGCAAACAAATCCAATAACCTCCTGGGAACTGAGGGAAAAGAGTGTCTTCCAACTTCTTCATTTTTGTGATTTCCTACCTACTTAGAGTTAAAAAAAAAACATCTTACAATTTAGACTTTTCAAAAATTATTTTAAATTGTAATTTTACAGCATGTCCACTGTAGTGGACCACAGGACCATTTAGTGTGAAAAGACAGCCAAATATAAAAGATAAAAAAAATTAACAAATCATGACTGTAGAGTGATATTACACCAATAATACATCCAACTTGATTAAAAAACAAAATCATTCATCCATCTGGTTTATTTGAAAAGTGTACAGTAGAACTAAATTAGAACAGATATTTTTATTTTATTTTATTCTTTTAGTTATTTGTCAAACCTAAACCAATCTACTTTTGTTCATCATTCTTTATTGTTCTTCATTTCTTCTTTAGCATGTTTTATTTTTAGCGGTGATAATCCTGGAAGCATTTTCTCTTTTTGGTGATGCAGAGGAACATCTTGCATTGGGTACACCTCATGTACATCTTGCTTCTGCAGCCCTTATTTCTGCATGCTTGGTATCCATCATCTCTGGCATGTGCCTGGCTCCTAGTCTACGCACAGATGGCTCTGGTTGTGGGATCCTCATTTTGGTTGGTGGCTCATACTCTTCTTCACTGCTGTCATCAAGCTCTGGACAATCCAACAGCTCTTCAGCCAGGTGCAATTTGAAGTCCAAGTACTGTTGGGTGTTCTTCGCTGGTCGGTTAAGCGCTTTGCTGTCAGACTTGTATTGGATCCAGGAGTTTGTGATGGCAACGTCAAAGAAGTGAGTAATCACACGCAATGTCCATTTCTTGGTCCTGCTTGACATGCGATAAAAGCTCAGCATGCGGTCACATAGGTCCACACCACCCATGTTGTCATTGTACTGTCTAATCACTGCTGGTCTTCTCACCTGGAGATGGACTTTTTCTTTCTTGGACCATCTGGTGCAGATATCTTCAGGATCTATCCCATGTACAGTGGAAGCCATCAGCACTGGTTTGTTGTTGAACCATTTTGTGATTGCCAGCTCAGGACTCTTTCTGACCACAGACACTGATGCTCCTCTCCCCTCTTTTCGCAACTGCTTGTCTCCTGGCAGCTGGCACGGCTTTGGGACTCGGTTCTTCATTATGGTTCCAGTTGCTGGAAGGCCCTTTGCGAGAAATGCATCCATGAGATCGATCGTTGTGAAGTATCGGTCGAAGAATAGGTGAGTTCCTGTGGGAACAGATTCAACCATGCGTAGGACTGATGCTGCTCCAACGCCCAATCTTTGGCCCCTGAATGTCTTCTTCCCTTGGTACACTTCGAAATCCAGCATCGGACCATTTGGAGAAGCAAGGACAAAGACCTTTAGGCCAGTAGGGTTTGGCTTGCCTGGAACATATTGCCTGACTGGACAGTGGCCTGTGAAAGGGATGATTTGCTCATCAATGCTGCAGACCTTCTCAGACTTTGTAAGGCTGAGACAGCCTTGCCTCACGCAGTCAAGTAATGGCCTGACTCTCCAAAGAATGTCTGCCTCCTTTGTTTCCTCTGTTACATCCAGGTCATCCACAATCTTGACTGAGCTTCTCAGCTTGAAGAACCTATCCCTTGCCATTTTGCTGCTTATAACTGGCACTTTTGATTTTTTGGCCCAATACATTCTAATTCTGGGGTAGCCAAGGCAGGCCATGTGGACTGATATGCCAAAGAAGATCTTAATTTCTTGTGGAGTAGTATTCAGAGCCACTCCTCTAGTTTGCAGCTGTCTTTGGTTTGTGAATACTGCCAAATCTTCAAAGACTTTATTGTCAATGTACTGAATTGGACTCCAGGCTGCATGGGTTGTAGAGTCATCTTGACAGTCAGGAAGCCCAGGTAGCACAGGTGTGAATCTATTATAATGGAAAATAACCAATAAATGAAAGGTAATAACAGGAATAATAATTAAACCTCACACAAATCTATTTGGATTGAATGCAGTCAGGTCGTAGTGCATCATTGGGATAAAACATAGGCCTACGTGCTTCTCCTGGCCCACAGAGGACGTCTTTCCTGCTCATCCCTGTCTGTCTCTGTATCATCGGAGCCTCCTGTATCGTCTTCTTCTTCTTCACCAGGCTCACACTCATCCTCATCTCTCTCATCATCTGAAAGCTCCAAATCTGACTCTCTCTCAACTATCCGGTACAAAATCCTTTCTGCTTGGGTTCTGTCTCCTACAACAATGTGGAGTCATCAAATACATTAATTTGGTCCTGGTGTCCACTATAATTGACATTCATAAATTTAATATTATTTCAAAAAACAAATAAATGAAGTGCTTTCAGAACTAAATATATCATTCCTGACATGTTAATAAACAAGAAAATATATTAATATCATACTAAAAAACCAATAACTAAACAATATTTGACTTACACTTTGACTTTCCATAAAATGTGCCGGCTGATACAGACGCCATCTTGTGTCGAAAGGAAGAGAAAGTTGTCATCATCCCACCCCTACCCATGTGATATCACTGGAAAGCCCAGGGTGTCCTCTTTAGAGTACAGCAGGACTTGATAGGGTAACTCAAATGAGTAAAAGGAGAGATACAAAACCAAACTGTCCACTACAGAGGACACAAATGAATAGGAGGGGCAGAGAGAATGGTAAACTGGGAGAGTGTAAGGATTACAGGTACGGGAACCAAAAAGCATGACTCAAAGACAGAATTCAGGTATAGATTTCTTTAATTGGTAAAGGCAGGGTCAACACCAGGAGGTCAGTCCAAACGGCAAACAAATCCAATAAGGGTCAGGCAAAAATCCAAGGTCGAGAGAACAGGCAGACAGGGTGGGAACAGGAAGATCAGAACAATACGATACATCTAACGCTGGAGAGCTTGGCTGAGACACACAAGACAATCTGGCAGGGAACAAGTGCAATTGAGGGGACCTAAATAGTGAGGGACTAATGAGGGAACGGGCTGCAGGTGAGAAGGGCGTGGAAGACCAGGTGAGGGGAATGAGAGATGATCAGGTGTGAATGGCAGGATCTGAAATGACAGGAGAGTTAATTGAACAGACAGGCAGGAAGACAATAACTAATATAACGGGAAATCCGTGACAGGTATGAAATACTACAAGCACTATTCAGAATCCATCAAATGCAGATAGGGGTTAAATTTGTGTGGGTCCCTGCTCATGTTGGAGTCGATGGCAACGAGAAGGCGGATAAAGCAGCAAAAAAGGCTTTGAAGAGTGGGAAAAATATTGTTAAATTAAATATAAGTAAGTCAGAAGCTAAAGTGGTGATTAAGGGACAAATCAAAAAGATATCGCAGACTGAATGGAATAAAGGGACGATATCTGTTTAAAAATAAACCATTGGTTGGGAGTGCAGGGCCTAGTGCAGTGATTGTCAACTGGTGGGTTGCGACCCAAAAGTGGGTCTCAAAGGATTTCAGCCTTTGACTGACAAAAAAAAAAAA
>NW_022280149.1:618514-631049 GCF_004355925.1 Anarrhichthys ocellatus
ATATATATATATATATATATATATATATATAATTTGGGTAGTGGGTCGCGGCTTGTCATTAAGGGGTGATGGTGGGTCCCGCAGCCAGACCAGTTGAGAACCACTGGCCTAGTGGACGAAATAGAAAAGAGGAGAGGGTAATGACAAGACTAAGGAATGGACATACTGGTCTTAACAGTTCCCTCTGTATTATTGGAAAACATAATAATGGAATGTGTGTATTTTGTGATGAAGAGGAAACTGTGGACCATGTTTTAGTGTCCTGTCAGAGGTACGAGGCAGAGAGAGAAGTATTAAAAAGTGGTCTAAGAGAGATGGGAGAGGAGAATATAATTGATATACTAAAGAAAAGCTTTAGTGAAAAGTTTTGGAAACTTCTTTTGGAATTTTTATAGTTAACAAGACTAATTTGAGAATTATATTTATTTTATTTTATTTTATGTTTGTTTGTTTGGTTTTCGTATCAGAGAATTACTTTCCTTAGTCCACACTTTGCCAACCGCCATTAAAAACAAAAGAAGAAGAAGAAGAAGAAGAAATTCGTGACAGAGAGAAAGAGAAATCCATCGCTTAACCAAATTATTATCAAACTTTTTGGATAACAGCTCCTTTTGTAGTTCTGGGCACTCATCCAACCCCGTTTTTAGCCCGTATGCCTGTGATGAAAACCGGTTCTGCGGTTACACTTCAGCCACCATGTCCTCATCATTCTGCTAGCTAGCCCACCGCATGGCAATACAATACATTTAAACCACTGTGGTGTTACTGCAGGTATGGTTAAACCAACAGACACACAGCACACATAATAGAAAACGATATACACGGTGGTTAACATTACTTGTTTGAAAACTCAGTGATGTAGCACATTTCATATCAAACAAACCGCAGATCGAACCACCAACCTCGTGGTTAAAGGATGACCCACTCTTTCCCCTGAGATTGATTGAGAATGAGATCGATGACTTTGGCTCTTAAAACTACATACCAAATGTCACTCTGATGCTTGGTGTGAGATTATTTATTATTTATGCATGATTATTTTTTTATTAAATTTATTGTATGTATTGAATTCTGCTTACATTGTTTAACACACACATACAACAGAAAAGGAAGTGAGGAAGATAAACTGCTTATTCTAACTAGTAACTGCTCCGTATATGAATTATTGTGTTCAGATCTTGACTAATTCTGCTGCTAAACAACCTTAAGATTCCATTTGACACTGCATAAATCAGTCATAGGGAACCATGCAGGGTTTCACTGCACGCAAATCAGCTGGTTTCAAGACAATGAAATTAACTGTAAGGATGACAGGTCAGAGGGAAAATCTGGACACTGACTTTTATTGGCATGAACATATGAGCAGGAACACTATTTAGTATCCACTTTACCGTATACAAAACTGTCTAAGCAAAAAACATGTAATTAGCAACAAAAGCTAAGTATTAATGTTGATTAATGTCTTTCAAAGTCTCAGGTTATCACTGTAGATGAAGAAACAGCCAGCCTGATATGAGGAGCCTCACACAACATAATGACATTCAGTGGTGGAAGAAGTACAATTACTCAAGTACTATACTTAAGTATTCACTTGCATGGAGTAGTGGCAAGACTGCTTGTACTGTACTTGGGCATATCCATTTTCAGCTACTTTATACTTCATCTCAGAGGTAAATATTTTACTTACATATATTTTACTGCACTATATTTATCTGACAGTGTTACTTTTCAGATTATGATTATTCATTCCCTTCCTGTTCAGGTAAAACCTTGTATCTCCAGATGTGTTGATGTTGAATGTTTGCGATAAAATGAAGGATAACGTTTTCCTTGATGTGTTGAGAAAGTACTCCTACTTCTTCAGCTAAATAAACTCTTTAAAAAGCCTCTTGGATCAGCTGGAAGATGCATCATCACGAAGCTGAAAACAGGCTGTTTTACTTTTTAGAGATATGTGGTTCTCACAGGGCAGAGACGCTACAATTTATGATGATCTTATAGAATATGATGTATTGCTTTCAGGTTAACCAGCGAACAGGATATAAAGGAGTTCAAACATACACAATAATTGATTTATTTGTCATGTATCTTGCATACTTCAGTGACGGCACTTCTGTGGGTATTTTAACCCAAACAACAATCTTTCTCTAAACCAAGTAGTTTTGTTGCCTGAATCAGAGTTTCCTGTAAAGTCAGAAGTTTTTTTTGAAAAGACTATACATGTAACGAGCGAAAATTAACATGTGGGGGGCTACTGTGGCTCAGTGAAGAGTGGTCGTCCTTCAATCAGAGGATCAGTGGTTCAATCCCCGGCTCCGCTAGTCGCATGCCGATGCATCCTTGAGGAAGACACTTAACCCCAAAATTGCTCCCGTAGCTGTGCCTATGGTGTGTGAATGTGATAGAATCTGATAGGCAGGTGTCACTTAGCTCCTTAGCCATCAGCGTATGAATGGGTGAATGACGACAAGTAGTGTGAAAGCGGTTTGAGTCGTCGGAAAGACTAGAAAAGCGCTATACAAGTAGTCCATTTGACCATTTATGTGTTACTGGCTTCCGAAGGAAAACACACGAAACATGAGTGACTTTTCGTAAGATATCATACGAACTGTTGTATGAGGATATCTTGAATGCAGCAGTATTGTTAATCCAGAATCACATCATATTTAATTGCAAAACACTGGCAGGGAACATTTTACTGACAATCAATACTTTACTTTCAGTACTTTAACTACATTTGGCTGAATACTTACATACTTTTACTTGAGTACGGTTTTGAATCTAGGACGTTGAATCTTGTGGAGTATTGCATTATTACTTTTATTGAAGTAAAGGATCTGAATACTTCTTTCACAAGTCATGACATTATATAGATTTGCTTTGTAAGTATAGTATCAGTCACTTGTACACCTCATGAATAAACATTTTTAAAGGCATCGTGTATTTTCACAAATTCTGCTTCTGTATTCATCAACTGACATGACAAGCTTCTAGTTCAATTCATTTTCATTGCCCAGCATCATTAATCACAAATTTGCCTCAGTGGACCTGTGACAAAGTGGCTGAGAACACACCATTTGTCCCCACCTTACACTGATCTATAAATCCAACCATGCTTGTCAATTGTTTGTTCAGCCACAGTTCATATAAACGTTGGTTAAAGTATCATTAAAGCTGATTCGCTCCTATGTGTCATGCTTGTATGGAATGATTTATATTCATACATGCATATATGACTTACATGTCCTCAAACTGCTGTTGAACTTCTGGACAGTTAAAACACATACTTAGTCATAGATTGATATTCTCTCGCGAGTAGTTCGTCTTTTTGACAGTAAGTGGGCGGACCCAGTCAATATTGTACCTTTAGATTTAATTGGTTATAATCCTTGTCTTTAGATTGGCTGGATATCACTCTGACACAGACGCTAGTTGAGCTGTTTGTCACAAGAGGTTTGACTTTCAAGTCAGACAAATGTAGAATATTTACCTTGACAGTGATTTGCCTTCACAGAAATTACTGCCATTTCCTGTTCAGTGTCGGAAAAAATCATGCTCCATGCAGAACCTCCTCACAGTCGTAACTGAGCACTGTGGGGCACCGAAACCAGAAAACAATAGTGTTCCTCATCGTCCGACAGTATCATAGATATATTACAGATATAGTATACACATATTTGGAAACTTTTGGATATTCACTACAACTTGAGAATAAACTTAACTGGGTTTTAACTATGTTTAGCTGCAAAGCATGAGTTTGTACTAACGAGGGGTTGCTGAGGTTGAAGAGGAAGGTTACAGTTTTTCAAAATGATGGATGTGTCACGGGAGTTCACGGTTAGGACCCAATAGCAAGACCACAGGAGACAGAAGTTGGAATAAACAGGTTTTATTTAGCCTGAATAAAGATGACAGGAAGGTGTGGAGCCCGTGGTCCGACACCAGAGAGTAGGTAGATCGACGGTGTGAGTTCCGTGGCTCGACACCGGAGAGCTGGCAGCTTGACGGCGTGATGTCCCGTAGCTCGACACCAGAGAGCTGGCAGCTTGATGGCGTGAGTAGTCCGTTAACACAACAGAGGGCAGAGCGGCGGTGTGTAGTCCGTTAACACAACGGACGGCAGAGCGGCGGTGAGTAGTCCGTTAACACAACGGAGGGCACGGGGGATTCCCGGACCGACGGACACCAGAGGCAGGCGCTCGAGGCCGAAGATGCAACGGGGTTGAAGCGGGTGAAAGACGGTACGACCTGACAACCCCAGACTGCAGGACCAGAGTTTATATAGTGCCAGGGAAAGCGTTAGTGGGACCTGAGTCTGGTGTGTCAGCCTGCAGGAGGTAATCGGCTGGAGTGGCTGCAGCTGTGTGGCCATGGGAGGTGCCTGGTCTGACAGGGATCCTGACAGTATCCCCCCTTCAAGGAACGGATTCCAGACGTAGCTACACCGTCCAGAACAACAAACAAGGGTGGGCGGAGGGGGTCCGGAGGAGGGACGTCCCAGCAGATACAAAGCCAACCAGGGTGGGCGGAGGGGGTCCGGAGGATGGGTGACTGGATCTGACCAGCCACGGGGCCAGCGGACGGCCGGGCGGGCAGAAGGGCTCCGGACACGGGTGCTCCGGCGGACGGCCGGGCGGGCGGAAGGGCTCCGGACACGGGTGCTCCGGCGGGCTGGACTCGGATTCTGAGTCGGGGCTCCGGGGAATAGGATGCTGGTCCAGCGGCAGCAGGAACTGGAGGTCGCTGCAACCCGAAGGCGGCGGCAGGCACTGGAGGTCGCTGCTGCTCCGAGACGGCAGCGGCGGCAGGCACTGGAGGTCGCTGCTGCTCCGAGACGGCGGCGGCCGGGACTGGAGCTGGCTGCTGCTGCTTTGGAGACGGCGGCGGCCGGGACTGGAGCTGGCTGCGGTTCGGAGACGGCCGGAACTGGAGCTGGCTGCGGTTCGGAGACGGCGGCGGCCGGGACTGGAGCTGGCTGCTGCGCAGAGGCGGCAGGAACTGGAGCTGGAGTTCGCTGCGGCTCCGAGGCAGCAGCTAGATATGGTGTCGGCCGGATTGCTGTCCGAATATGGGGAGCCGGAGTTGGCCGGACCACCGAGTGTTCCGCTACACCTTCTTGGCCCCGTCTCCGGCTGAGAAGGTGCTTAGCCACATAATTGGAGGCCACCGGAGGATCAAAAACTCTCCTCAGATCCTCCACAAAGTCCACAAAAAGCACAGCATTTGGCCGATCAACACTTAATGTTTTCGCGGCCCAGTCCAAAGCCCTTCCCCGCAGGTTTGCAACCACGTAGGAGACCTTGGATCCGTCCGAGTCAAAAGTCTGAGGCTGACGGTCAAATACCCGTTGGCATCGCAACAGGAAGCCTTGGCACTTCCCCAGTGTTCCGTCATAGGGATCTGGAGCCGGCACGGGGGATTCCCAGACCGGCGGAGCGAGGACAGGAGGGAATAGTGCGGGTGCTGGAACTGGTGGAGATTTGACTGTCCGGGCTAGTTCCTGCACGAAACAGCTAATCCGAGAAACTTCAGCGGCGAAACTTCTCATCTCCTCCAGCAGACTGTTAGGCCTGTACAGCGTAGCTGCTCCTGTGGTTGCTGGGTCCATTATGGTCAGGTCGTTCTGTCACGGGAGTTCACGGTTAGGACCCAATAGCAAGACCACAGGAGACAGAAGTTGGAATAAACAGGTTTTATTTAGCCTGAATAAAGATGACAGGAAGGTGTGGAGCCCGTGGTCCGACACCAGAGAGTAGGCAGATCGACGGTGTGAGTCCCGTGGCTCGACACCGGAGAGCTGGCAGCTTGACGGCGTGATGTCCCGTAGCTCGACACCGGAGAGCTGGCAGCTTGACGGCGTGAGTAGTCCGTTAACACAACAGAGGGCAGAGCGGCGGTGTGTAGTCCGTTAACACAACGGACGGCAGAGCAGCGGTGTGTAGTCCGTTAACACCACGGAGGGCAGAGCGGCGGTGAGTAGTCCGTAAACACAAAGGAGGGCACGGGGGATTCCCGGACCGACGGACACCGGAGGCAGGCGCTCGAGGCCGAAGATGCAACGGGGTTGAAGCGGGTGAAAGACGGTACGACCTGACAACCCCAGACTGCAGGACCAGAGTTTATATAGTGCCAGGGAAAGCATTAGTGGGACCTGAGTCTGGTGTGTCAGCCTGCAGGAGGTAATCGGCTGGAGTGGCTGCAGCTGTGTGGCCATGGGAGGTGCCTGGTCTGACAGGGATCCTGACAGGATGTGCAGCCGTAGATGAGGACGACCCAAGTACAGAGATATAGAAAGTCAGGGTGTCAAGTGTTTGATCAATAATCAGGCAAGCATGATTCAACACAGGAGACTGAGGAGGGTAGAGCGTAATAGCTGGGTCTGAACTAGATAACTTGTAAAAATCCAAAAGTGTTTTACCACCTCATATGTATATTGAATCATGACAGTAGGAGAAAGAAGATGGAGAAGATGGAGAAGAAACAGTATTACATCAAAATGCAAAACAGTTGCTAGCAATAACCGTCTACCTATCAGCTAACAGCTGACTCTGGTACATGAACAAATCAGCCCCCCTCTTCACTTCTACGGGGTACAGGCTGCAGTTCAACATGTAGGAGAAGTGTGGAGGGCAGTGGGTCTGTATAGAGCTGGTATCAGCAGCAGAGTCCAGTATAGAGGTTTGTAGTACTGAACGGTCCCTGCAGCGAGTGCATACAGCTACGGTTAACCCCGAGGGGGGAACTTAAATCTGGATTCTCACTCAAGGAGTATTAACAGATAGCAGATTAAGCTAGGATGGTTAGCAACACATAATGTTTTGGGTTTACCACAAACAGTTCTCTTGATTCCATTTCATCCAATGTTGTTGAATCATTTTTTTTTGCTGGGTTGGGAAAAAGTAATTTGAATATTGGTTAAATATTGTGTGATTGTAGAGTGGTGGTGATATGAGGATATCAAGTAGGAGCTAATTTACAGGGCTGGTATAATAACGTTACATAACGGTAAGAAAGAGAGCTGTTTTTGTGATACATCATTCCTGATATGGATTTAGAGCGCATGTTTGACACTTCGAGATGGTACACAAAAAACTTAATTTATGGATTAAGTGTGTTGGGCTTTGTAATCCTGTTATAGCTCTCTATATTAGCTCAGCTGATGCTGGATTGATGTTTGAAGGAGAGGGAGGAACAAACGTTAAATGAGATTGAAAAAGTAAGTTTAAAAATAGGCCAGGTATTTATACAAGTAATCTTGTTAGTATATATTAGTAACCTGCAGTCTGAGCACTGGGTGCTGCGTGGTGGAGCATCAGTGATGCTGCAGGCCAGGAGTGGACCATGTTGACATTCAAGACATGTTTCAAATAAACCAGCAATAAAGACGGAATCTGTAATGTATTGCCATATTTGTAAGGGATCAGACTAAACATTTTATATTTACTATATAATCGTACTGAATAGGTAACAAATGTATAAGTAGACTAAATATTATAAGGAATCAGACTGCAGTGATGACTTGAGTTTCCTTCCCACACACAACAAAACTCAGATTTCTCCACCCAAATACACATCCCATAATGGTTTAATGCAGTGATTCTCAACTGGTCCACTTTTTCTTACTTAACATGTAGACATTCATTACTCACTCACTCTTGTCGTATACTACTGATGATCACAACTAATGATGTTTCATAACTTAAGTTGAGGAAGAAAGACCACACCATGTCACCCAAAGTCAATTTTCCATCCACGTCTATATATATACAGTATATATATATATGTGTGTCTAACTATCTTTTTCTCTCTCTACCAGCACAAAAACCACAGGGGGATTCAGGACTCCCTGTAATTAGATAGGACCCTCACCATCAGGGTTTGGAAGCCTTTCCCTCTTCCTTATTTTTAATAAAGCAGACTTTAAGCTTCCCCTCGGTTTGGTCTTAGTGAGCAAGTGTAAATGTAGTGTTTGACTATATTGAATTCACAATTGTTTGTTGTTGTTGTAATCTATTGATATAGTATGATTGCTCCTGCTGATTTGAACTGACCATTTGTTTCTCCTTTCCGTGTCAGTGGGGAAACCATACATCTTTACTCCTTTCCCCGAGCGACTGGAGCTTACCCATGCAGCACAACCAACCATGGTGGAGACTATATGCTAGATGGTTAATGGACTGTACTACCATGCAAGGTCCCACCTGCCCATCAGGACCCTAACTAACCATTCATATCCATTCAGAGCAACTTGGGGTTAAGTGTCTTGCCCAAGGACACATCGACACGGACTATTTGAGCCAGGGATCGAATCGCCGATCCTCTGATTGACGGACGACCCTGCTCCAACACTGAGCCACAGTCATAATGTGAGTTGTCCATAATATATGCAAGGGCAACTCGGAGGAAAAGGCACAGTCAATCTGCTTGACAATTAATTCATTGCAGCTAATAAGTGTATAGTAAAAATACATAACATATATATGTTAATAGGTGAATGAAAATATATATATATATGTGTGTATATGTTTAGAAATATGTTTTATTGCACCGCTTTTTAATAACAGATTTCTGCACATGGAAGCCAAAGTGAATCGTCAGTCTATTGCATGCAAAGAGGTTAATAAAGTTGTTTTTCATTTGCATATATCTGATGTTCATAATAATAAGTACAAGGGTGCATAAGGCTTGTAAACAGAAAGCTTGACTTATTTGCTATGGATTTTTTAGGACAACACACTTCATATTATTGCTGCTGCAAGTCCACCATTGAGCTGCTTACAATCATTGATAGTCACCTGTTGGACTCCTTCTGTCCTATCAGAAAGTCATAAAGATTACAAAAGTCATCAATCATTAATGTAATTTAGGCCCTCAGTTACTGTGGGATTAATAATTACGTCTGAATATTGAAATATTATTGTCCTTCCTCTCCCTCTTAAAATCAATCAACATCAAGATGTGATTTCTCTTGATTACCATCGAGTTTAAGAACATCATTTAAAACTACATTTGAATTCATGGCAAACAGCAGCACTCTGTAACAATATGTCATTACAGCAGTTACCGCTAACTGTTCATACTAAGCAGATTTAGCATTATTGGGTAAGTATGTGTAACTATGTGTAGGCTACACATACAAGGAATTTGACTCAGTAGTTATTATACACAAATTGATATAACAGCTAGTGATGAGGACAACAAAGCTGCACGAATTACGGTGAAGAAGAGACAACTTTTAGGTATACAAGAAAATAAATAATGGGTGTACAAATATATAAATATATAGCCTATAAAAAGCACTTCAACAACATGAATGAAGTCAAGTGTTGAGTACTGTGAGTAAATTCTGAATGGACATGGACGGGATGATTATGTACTGTATGTGTATATACTGTATATACATGTCTACCTATATACAGCGATAGGAATGATATAAACAGATGATTTGTAAGAAACGTATTACAAACTGTTGTTGTGGAATATTTCTTATGACTAGTCGGGAGAAGAAAGTGAAGGTTTTCTATCAATATGAAGTAAACAGAGTTTTGATGAACGATCAAGGTTTGTAAAGTCAATTTATTTGCTTGCAAGCAAAGAGAACAGTCTCCAGACACATTGCAGTGATCTGTAAGAGTGGTCTACCTAACAGTCACAATGCATGGACATTTATGCTCAGACAGCTTCCTGTTATCTGCTTAGCTAACAAGAATACACAAAGAACACAATAAAAGGCAGGTCATCCTTCAAGCCTTTGTATACTTCATTTAAGAAAGAAGATGGAAGATGCTTTATCTCCTGTTTGCAAATCCCTTTGTTCACAGTTTGCCTTACAATAAACCGTTTAAACACACAGCAGATGCTTCCTTTGAAGCCACTGTGACATTGTTAAAATGACCATTGCAGAGACAGAATAGACATTCTTTACCCTCACACATCATATATATGCATGCAAAGGTTTACGCCTTTACAACTTCAGATAATGCGTCACAAAGGAAGTCAAAAGTATTTCAAACAGAGGATCTCTGTTAGTCAAGGCCTCTCTGTGTCTCTGTCTTACGAAGAAGAAAGAAACAGTGCACAAGATAACAGATACGAAGAAGAAAGAAACAGTGCACAATGATAACAGATAACAAGACACCTGGATACTAAACTAATTAAAGTCATCTACTGAAACTACAGTTTGGTGTCTGCTCTTTTAGGACTTACATTCTTTAAACCTTCACATGAGACTATGACATATTTTCACATTACACTGTAAAATAAGTATCTATAATGGGGATGCTTTGGTCTTAAAGGGTTAAAGACAATGTTTGACTGATTTATGCCCTGATCCTCAAATTATAGATAATTTAACATTGGTATGTGGTAAATTACTATTGTAAATCAATGCATTTGTTGAGTTCTAATTACCAAAAAAGGGAATTCCTGCAACTCCACAGGAGTCACATGACTAGTGACTCAGGTCTAACGATACAAGCGAGTCACGCGACTAACAACTGACATGACAAAATATGTCAAGCTTGACTTCTAGTTTCACACAGGACACAAACAGTTGTATCCTGGGTGAAAGTCCTGTGTTTGTTTAACCCAATGGCCGCCCCTCCCAGTCAACCTCTGCTGACTATCACGCACTATCACAATTTATTACGTCAGCTGCTCTCAGCGTCTAATACTGATGCGGATGGATTTAAATTAGAGTTGGTCGAAAGCCAGGTCTGGCAGAGGTGACCTCCTCGCACCTATTAGCCTTCCCGAAAAATCAATACTTGAAGTTGAGGGAATAAGAAGGTTACTGAGATTGTTATTGAGGGGCTGTACCTAGAGATGAGCTGAGTTAAAGTCCCTGTAAATTGCTTCGGGATTATTAAAAGCTTCTGGTGGCAGGGCCTTTAGAGAACAATATCTTTGAGGAGGAGAAACAAAAGAGAAAGTGAGTGGGAAAGAGATGGGTAGGATGACTAAAATAGTGAAGGAAAGAGAGATAAGTTATCTTTCAATCTGCTGATAAGAGCCCCCATCCCCTGCTTACTATATTCCATCAAGACAACTAGAACCCGAAATAGAGGTGACCACACCTGGCCTGATTTTAAATAGAGGTTATTAATCTAGATTCCACATCTGGTAAAGAGCTGAGAGAGGTGGGGAGGTCTCTGCCATCTAACTTTGGTCCTTTACAGTTTATTTTAATTGTCTTATGAGGATTTTCTACCCCCTGAAGCTTCCTCTGCTCATTTAGCACAAGCCGACTTGTTCGAACACACTGATTCTGTGGGAAAAAAAGCTATGCGGGCAATTTAATGATATACAATATCCTTAAAATATCACCATAGATAATGGCTGCCACACGGTTTAGACAGTCCATTCTAAAAATGCAGCCTTATTAAAATTCCCCCATACGACTACACCTTCACCCTCTGAACCCTTTGTGTTCCTGTTGCAATTTTCATGCAGCATACAGTGTGCAATGGCATCCATCATGGAAAGCCTCTCTCCTGCATCCATCCTGACCTGCATTAACAATGTCCCAGCCTCTGTAGCCCACCATTACTCACAAGTTGAACAGAAAGCCTGAACAAGCATATTATAAGACTTAGTTAAAGTGTGATCAGTGCCAGCACGGTAGGGGTCACTTAATTGCGAGTTCAGTGAGCCAGGATAGTTCAAATGTTGAATTAAGCAGCTGAGGAACACATCCGGATTGCACAAAAATCATTAATGGCAATTTCAAAATGAAGAATAGGATTCTATGGCGATTGTGTGAAAGAAAATCCCATTCAACATCACATGTTTGTGACAAATAGTAATAAAGTGTCAATTCGTCCCTGGGAGGAAAATTGGACAAAGGGCTGTTCCTGACTGTTTTTTCAAACTTCTGAGGTTGATGGAAACATAAGTGCTTGGGAGATATGAAACTCTGTGTATATTTTATCAGACAACAGATAGCGGAATATTTAATCCCATAGCAAACAATGGTGGAATGATCATGGAAGTCCATGAGAAGTAAGTGCAAGATGCAAACTTATAAATACATTAACATAGGAAAGAATATTTTATTGTCCATTTAAGGTTAGCTTTATATATATATATATATATATATAAGTAAAATTGTTTGTTTGGTGCCAAGGGAAAATTACCATTGTACTAAAATGATATCCAATATCCAACCATAAAAGTTCAGCAAAGTTATAGTCATTTCAAGCAGAGTTTTCAATCTTTCTATGTAGCTGATGCAAAAAAACAAAATCAATGGACCTTTTTAATCCTTGCTGACATTGGCTCTACTTTCTCTGATCCCCCTGCTTTGTGTAAAAATAAAAACTTATTTTATTTATCTCATAAAACACTGCCTGGAAAAAAAATTATAGTGGTGACCAAAAATGTCATATTATACGTTATCTACATGTGTGTGTATATACATACATACATACATACATATATACACATATACATACATACATACATATATACACATATATATACACACACACATATATATATATATATATATATGTATGTATATATACACATACATACA
>NW_022280149.1:646049-678638 GCF_004355925.1 Anarrhichthys ocellatus
TTTTTTTCCCCCTTAATAATAAAAACCTTCATTTAAAAACTGCATTTTGTGTTTACTTGTGTTATCTTTGTCTAATATTTAAATTTGTTTGATGATCTGAAACATTTAAGTGTGACAAACATGCAAAAAAATAAGAAATCAGGAAGGGGGCAAACACTTTTTCACACAACTGTATAATGATGTTGCACATCATATTAAATAGCAGAACCTGGGCTGCAAGAATATGTAAGCCATTTTTACATGCTCCAAACATAACTCAAACAAACGACTAATGAATTACCAAATATCAAAATCCATATAGCGCCACCTAGGCAACCCACTCGCCACATTTCTGGCTCTACCGCTGTGATATTTAATGCAATACGCACACGCTATCTCAAAAGAAAGCAGACACTCCACTGATTCCGGACATATACGTCAAATCCAGCTACAATAAAGCATCAGCGAGATATGAGCCAAAGAACACCAACAACAGAAATCGCTTCATCAAACCATAGTTGTAAAATTTCTCTTACCTTTGCTGTTTTTCATCTAAATATTTATTTTCCCGGTAAATCCACGGTGAAATACATTACAACTACGTCCTGTGTGTCACTAAAATCACTCCGGCCTTTTCTAAGTTGCTATGAGTCGACACAAGAAGTCTGAGAATCTCCTTGCATCTTAACCGAGCATGTCTCACAGGAGTGCTGATTATGATTGACTAACAGTACTGTCAATCTCATTTTTGTCAGTATAGCTAAATTCTATTGGCACTAATGCTTCAAATGAGGTGTAAATCACTGAAATCGACCAATGGGCTGCTGAGATAGAGCCCTGCCTATTGGGGGAGGGTCTAAAATTGAGAAAAACTCCAGTACGCAGAGAGACACAGAGAGACTCAGAGAGCATTCTGGCTCTCAAAATAAAGGCAAAACTGCTGTATTTGGATGTATTGAACACCATTAGTGATATACAAGTGAAATATATAGTTTGGTACATGAGAAAATTTAAATGGCACACATGGTGCCAAAATGACCATTTTGGAGACCTCGCCTGACCTCTCTGTACTAAAACCTCTCTACTTTTGTTCTGCTTCACTTCATCAAAGTAAAACTTTGCAGAGAGACTGTTCACATATTGTGCTATGATTTAGGAGAGGTTTAGACCTACAGCTGCATCATTCCAAAGAAATAATCCTGAAAGTGCTTTTTGTTCGGCGAACCTGAAACCTTTTAATTTGAGCTGTGTGCCATCTTCATTCACTCTTAACCAGTAACATATATACTGATATTTCCACATCTGAACAAATCTCACAAGTGTTACCTTTATTATAACACCGGAATTATTCAAATATACCTTGTGGTTGCAGAGATATACTCTTTTTAGTATTGGTATGCAATTTTCAAGCTGAGGCCTAAAAAATAGGTTTGTTTTTGAAAGGTTAAATGATATCTTTATTTCTTTCTTTCTATTCAACACACTATTACGATATAGTATACTGTCCAGGATTATATGAACCACAGGTGAATTTTATTTTTGGGTAGCATTTCCCCTTTGAGGAGTTCAGTGCTGTGAATCACGTTTTAATGAATACTTTTTTCTTTTATTTCCATACAGAAACGATGATTTCTGGTGATGTTTTCAAATCTGTGCTTTGTTGAATAGCTTTCCCTGAAGAGCATTTCAGGGAGCTGTGAATCTGTGGCTCCCTGCAGAGTCTTAGCTTTGGAAAGCCCCCCCCGATTGGCTGTAGCAGGGGTTGAAACTCTTCCAATGTGTCATAAGAATGATTATGGGCTTTTTCCACTCTTCTCTTTATGGGCTGTATCATTTTGCAGACAATTTGGAAACGGTATGAATTTTGACACAGCCTGGCAAATCTGCATTCATGGATGTGTCCCAAGAAGCCACTTTTTTTTTTGAAAACCTATTTTTTCATGAAGGACATTTTGAGGATGGAGGTCAAAGAAAAGTAGACATATATTTGCTGATTAAGGTCTTGCTCACTTTTATGGATAATTTTTCCCCTCACGACTCAGTCTCCATCTGGTTCCTCTGAACTAATATCTCGCTGCTTGGATAAAAACATTTTCTTTCACTCACTCTGAATGAGATCTAAATCGAACACATATGTCAGAATGAGACTGCTGATGTTAATGTGATTTAGTTTAAGTTATATGACAGTTTACTGTGAGCCATTTAAATGTGAAGGATGCAAGCAAACAGAAGCCTCATCAAACTCAATTTTAAACTTTTTGTTTTCAGTCTTGATTGAATTAAAATGACTGTACATTTCTACACTTTTTTTAAAAAATAGTGTTATGTCTGACCCCTGGAGTGTGGAGCATTTGTCACCTAGTTACTGCCACTTTGTTGTCACAAGGTGATCGGTGCCTCAAAGTGTAAGTGAAAAGGGCGGACAGTAGGGAGGCAGGGCATCGGGAAGTAAGCGATGTCATCTCAGACTGGAAATTACCGTTAATAGTATATGAACTATTTTTCATGAACACATTCTATCTTCAACCTTAACAATAAAGACATACGGTGTGAGAGCTTCAGTTTCCACCACAAATGTTCCTGGATTTTTCATCATATCAATAAACAGCAACTAGTTTCAGATTTAGGCAGACTTTGGACGGATTAAGTCTTTGAAGGACACTTATCTTTATTTATTAAAGAAGCAATGTGTAAATTGCAGAGGCAGGCCATGTACTTTATACTTGGGCCTTTAGTGCTGTCCTACTACAGTTGAACCACTTCCTAATAACCTCATTATGACGAGGCAGGTACGAGTTATTATTTTTATCTTGGAAAAAACGCATATTCATATAACACTGCAACATTTGACAAGTGTTATGGTCTGGCTTTAAATCATAGCAAATGATCATGAAAACTCAGGCAAGGAGTTAACCAAACAAAGTCCTTTATTCCACAAAGGCCAGGACATTTCAATTTGCAACAAAAATGAGCGTTCCCATACTGCATGCCGGTAGGCAAAAACATGCCGCCAGTTCTAGCAATACTGCTGGCAGACATTCCGTACAGCACACCAGGTGTGTCAGGGGGGAAGAAGCCAGCTCTCCCTCAGGATGGGGCGGGTCTTGTAGGACGAAGGCCGTGGCCAGCTGCCTCCAATCTTCTTGATGGCCTCACTCTCCAACAATCCAGGACCCAGGGACACTGAAAGATAGACACAATTCCCGGCAGAGGCCCTGGGGCCGTTATTAGAATATACTTCACAAAGTAACATGAAAAGCTCAACACATATGAGGGCTACAAATACACTAACTACAGAGTGCAGATACATGAACACGCGCAAAACTAAGGTTGCAGCATGACGGGATGATTCGTCATTAACGGACAATGCACATAGTCAAAATCAATGTAATTAACACAATGACAAGAACAAACTCACAAGAACCAGTCACATATATTTATATGACAACTGTGACGACCCCTCCCTTCGACCAGGGGTCTGTGTCCTGTTTCCTCTCAGTTTGTCTTTCAGGATGTTAATCGGCCACTGATGGGCGACACCTGAGTCTGGTTTGGTCCCAGCTATAAAGGCTGCCCCTCTTCTTTGGCTGGGTCTCCTCTCGTCCCTGCCTCCTATTTGCTCCTGCTGCTTTGTTTTGGATTGTTTGTTTAGTTTAGTTATTGATTCCTTAAATAATGTGTATTTATTACATTAAACTCGTCTTGTCTCCCTCATGTTACGGCCTTTTGAGCCGGGTCGTGACGCAACAAAGCAGGTAGAATAACATAAAACCCAAATATCACGATTCAACAGGCCTCTGCACATTCCAGCAAAACTGCGGCGCTAAAACACGCATTCAGCCGCACACTAAAGAGCACGAGCCATTCAAATATTATTCACATCAGAGGGAACAATATTTACCATATCATAACAGCATGATAGAAAATGAACACAGTAGTAAAGCTACTGCAGATGTAAAAACACAAAAGCAGTTCACTTACCAAAGCTGCTGTTCACTTAAAGACAAAGTCCATCCTCCTTTCTTTGATTACAAAGAGTTCAATGACGCGGTTGTACAGAACATCGGTGTGTTTTAGTTCCAGCAAGAGGTCCTTTTCGATTGCCATGGACGCCAGTGATGACAGCCGAGTCTCCTCAGTTGTATTTCTTGAATACATTTTAATGCATTTGAGGGCTGAAAATGCCCACTCGACAGAGGCAGTAAATATTGGGATCGTCACCGCCCAACATGTGGTGTGGAGCTCCGCTTCCCTGCAAACATATTCGTTGAGTTGTAGATCCACTGGGATTGAACGTTTTCAAAAGCACCATAGCTTGTAAGTGTCCTGCTTTGCTTTGTAGGCTTGTTGCTGCCTTGGTTAAGCAACTCAGGTTTACAAATACAGCGTGGCTCCAAACAACAAGACGCTCAGTTGCAAATAAAACGCATTCCCAGCAATACAATTTGCAATGCATCTCAAACGCTGTTATCCAAGAATACCGTTCGTAGTTGCTGGACTGAAAGTGGCGCACAAATACTTTCCCTGGCTGGGTCAGGGCTGCTAGCTCTGGGGTTGGTCGACCCTTTCTTACGATGTCCAGCTGTTCTTGAAATGTCCTTCTCGAGAAAGGCGTTGCCAGTAAATCCGCCACCAAATCTTCAGTTTCTCCTCCTCCTTTGACTGCCATTGACTGTTAAAATAACAAAGCTAGGTAAAAAAAAAGAATCTACACCAACCAAAACATTAAAAATGTAATGTCAAAAAACTTCTTACATATCTTTAAACTTGAACTCTTACTACCACAAAGTTATGCTAGCTAGTTTGCTTGACTGCTAACAGTCAAGCTACCCCATTGACCAATCAAGCCGCACGTCAATGCTGATGTACTTGTAGGCCAGCTAGCAGGCTCTGGCATGTCAACGAAAACATGTCAAACTAAAAATCTGATTGGTTGAACACTGACAATCAACAATATTGTCCCCATTCAGTTAAACTGCAAAGGGATTCACTTGTGATTCTGAAGGCCTCCTAGCATATTGTTTTGATGTAGAGACAACATAGGGGTGGAATTTGATTGGATAAAAGCTCTACTTAAAGCAGCACAACCGAGGAAGACAGTAGCTAGACAGTAGTAGTGGGCGCACCACTGGTGTATTCAGTGTGGCTTTGTGGCACAAGGCAGTAAAACTGCCTGTGCCAAAGCACACTGTATATTATCCATCGGGCTTACCCATAATTGCTGGAATGCTGTTAAGCAACTATTGTTCTTCGAATCTTTATTCTTCTTTTTATTATTATATTTCTTCGGTCCCGTTATTTGAAATTCTTCTGCTTCTTCATTTTTTAAGCTACAGAAACTGTTCAAATATCAAAATGTTCAGCTCTTTAAGGACATTTATGCTATGTTGTTTTCATATTTCTACCTCTTGTGTTTTTTGAATTATTAAGCTTTTTGCAACTTTTCTTTGAATGGGATGTCTATGGAGAACATTTTCAAATCCTCTTAAACTTTTTCAACTTTCAAATCCTTCTACTTCCTCATACTTTCAGCTACAGAAACCATTTAAACTTTAAAATGTTTAGAAAACCCTGATCTATTACCGCATTATTCAGCTTTTTGATATCTTATACTTTTTGAACTGTCCCATTTTAACTTTTGTGATTTTTTTCAGCCCTTTTCTGACTTTATAATGGGTGTGTATTGCGCAGCTTAGAGTGCGTGATGTCACCGCTAGAGTGAAGAGCAGGTTGAGATTCTTGTGAAAAAAACATTTGTCTTTTGCCACTGAGTCCACAATCTTCACTCTTCATGCATAATTTCTGGATTTAAAAGTAGCTAATCTTGTCCTTGTCGTAGACAAATGACTGTGGAATCCCACAGATTTACACATTTGGCACAGAAGCCTGTAATTGAGAGGAAAACCAACTTTCTGCTCCATAGAGACCAATGTTAAATTTTGCTTCAAAAACATCTTCCACAGAACACGGTACCCCATTTCTAGATCGCCAGTTAAGCCACATTTTTTACACGTCAGTCAGTCAGTCAGTCTCTCTCTCATATTCAGGTCTTACAGGACTCCCCCCACACACACTCCATTTTTAAATAAAAGCCCCACAGAATGAATTCTAACTGAAATGCTTGTGATGAAGCCTGACATTTAATAACCTGCTTGTGTTTATCTACTTGAGTTTGACACATATGCAATGCTGATTACCGTGTAATATGTGTGGTATTTGTTATAAATGTGCATTGGTGCAAAGAGGGTGATAAGAAGCTGTACAGGGAGGGGCTTAGGACCCAGGGGAATGTAGGTGAAGGAAATGGGAAGAAACGGAAGACACACCACACAAACAGCTGTTCACCGCTCATCATGATCCTGCAGACCAGTGATTCTCAACGGGTGGTTCGTCGTGGACCCATTTTCAGTGGGTTGCGGGCCTTTGCTTTATGCAGTGGAGTTATTCACGCTCCTTTCCAGCATTTACGGCACTTGTTCAGCGGTGCAGGAAAAACACCGACCAATGCGTTGTAAATCACGTCACGTGATGCAGTTTAGCCAATAAAATAAAGGTATTCTGATACGTTTCCTGACGCCAGTGAGATGTACCCACACCGTGACACGGGGGGGGAGAGACAAGGAAAGACATTACAGAGCAGACCTCTGATAATGTTAGATGTGACAGTCAAATATATGTATGATCCGGTCAAAGAATCAAACTGCTAAAAAGACCACAGTCCTTTACACTAAAAACACTGTGTCAAAAATGACTACATAATAAGTAAGTGCACGATAAAATATGCATTAATGCGATAAAAAAATACCATGTAAGATCCCAGCTAACTTGATGAACACCTCAGATCTGTTCTGAGAATTGACACAAGCAAACTGACACCAAATGTTGATGCACAAGTTAAAAAGGGTGACCAACAACACTGTTCCCACTGAAATTAAATGCAAGTTACTTTTTAGGTCATGGCTTTTACTTGTAATTTATATTAGTTCACACAAACACTCCATTCATCTGCTACTGGCCCGGCCCGTCTGTCAAATTTTAAAACTCAATGTGGCCCCCGAGCCAAAAAGTTTGCCCACCCCTGTTATACACGGTGGACACAGGAATTAAAGACATCCATGGTACTATGCAACATTCAGAGCTAGTGATATTGGTGTTATTAAATATTGAGGAAGACCACTTAAGTCGTGAGAATGGGGAGCTGGATGGATCAAACCAACACAGGACTCCTCCCTGTTTCCCAAAGTGTTCTTGATGTTTTCCTGAAGTTGTTTTGTTGCCCAAACCTAACTTCCGTTTTGCAGCGTAATGTCGTACAGAGCAATAGGAAACAAATAGACTATGCAAGTCCCTGTACACGTAACCAATGTTGCCTTTGTGACCATTTCACGAAATACCACGAGAGCGTGTTGCATAAGCAGCAACACAACGGGTTGAACACAGAAACAAGCAACAAGCGTGATAGTTGAGTTAGTTTCAACACAGCATTAACAGGACTCTGTTAAGTTCACCACACACAAGCTTTAATTTGTGGTAATAATGTCAAGTAAGGGCTAATACTGTTTCCAGTAATGGAATCATTATTTCATACACACTTTGTTGTGTGAATGATGTTGCATTGTGCAAAATCTGTGTTTAACACACAAGCATCTGGACAGGTGTGCAAATCACTGCTTCTGTGAAAACTTTTATCGGGTTGTGAAATTCTCTCTCATGGTGTGAATAAAGTGCCGCGCAGCACTGTGCTGCATTTTGTCATCTGGAAAGCCTTGATACTCATGGATCTATTACTCAAACCAGTCGACATTAAAGTGTAACTTTACAGTAGTTCACCTTGGCCCTAGTGCCCATTAGCTACCAGATATAATACAAACACACACACACACACACACACACACCATCATATCATCTCATGATCAAATAGAGACTTGACATCGGACATTTTCAACACATATTAATCTTCATTGCATATTGTGGCATCACAAGGGGCCAGGTGGTAGATGGGTGCTACATTCCCTTTAATGATCAGCAGACACATCACAAAATGGCCACCGAGGCACGAACTACAGCTCCCAGAAGGCCTCACCACTCACCCAGGTGTGGGTGTTTAAGTCACCTGATTGAGACGGGATTTAAGAGCCGCAAGAGGAGAGAGGAGAGCACACGGCTGGAGGGAGCCCGGAGAACTAACCTGGACGGGAGAACTGCGTAGAGTAAAGTACCGAACCGGATGGAGGAAGGATTGAAAGGAAGAAAACCCTGTTGCCTGTGAAAAGCTAAGGATGCTCTAAGTTGAGTTGTTTTGTGTAATACTGTTCTGCTTAACAAACCATTATCTCCACTTGGATGCTTTTTGTTTGTTTTGGTCTTTTTGATAAAGAGATGTACCGGAGTTGCCTAGCAAAATGACAATAAAACGTGTCCTTTTTCTGAGAACCTTTGATTTTTGCTTTTGTTAATTATCTTGCACCACCCTAGTCTGCCCTAGTGATCTCATGATGTTACAATATCTGTATTTGACTAAACACTGCAGAAAATAAGAAATGAATCCTTGATCTTAATTCAATTTTTTTTTGAATGTATTACTTCATTGGTTTATTTAAAAAAGGAAACTGATGGAGATGGGTTGGCCTTTTTTTAATGTTTGAAGGCAAATATAGCAAGTGGGATCAATGTAAGATTAATTAGATTTAATTCTTTGAACATAATTATTTCTGAAGTGGCAATCTGGATCACTCACAAGAACATGTTCTTCACCTACACATTCTTGGCATTGTTGGAAATCTTGCATGATATGGCACAGTTCGGGCAACCGTGGCTCACTGAGTTAAGAGGGTTGTCTGGTAACCCCAAGGTCAAAGGTTTGATCCTTGACTGGGATGTGTCGAAGTGTACCTGAATAAGACATGGAACCCCAGGCTCCCCGGTCGCCTGTCATGGTCAGCCCACTGCTCCCTATATACAGGGATGGGTCAAATGCAGAGACAAATTTCCCCCTTAACGGGATCAATATAGTATAATAAATTAAATGATATAAAATAATCTAGTTTAAAATATCTCTGTAGTTCACACCAAGATGAGAGTCCACAAACAAAACAATCAGTGCAGGCTCTGGAATGCCAAACATGTCTGCATTGGTAGAGAACATGGATAAGAAGGCAGTTTGTGTAAAATGGCCATATACTGAAAAATGTACCAAAACTCCAATCTACAGTTGTATATTGAGGAGAAATCTTATACAAACGAAGAAACCCGAATCGGAGACAAATCATAATGCAGCATTTATACTGAATTTGCATGCATATAGAAGATATCACCATAATCGGTTGCTGATAAAAGTCTCACTTTCCCGTGTCAGCTTCATGTCAGTACATTTAAGCCTTAAGTGCCTTGTGCAGAATTCAGCAACACAAATATCTTGGATTGGATTATGTGTGATGTGGACATTCACACACTGGCCATCACACCACTAATGACTTGCAGAAGAAGTCCAAAAAAAAATGCCTACCCATTTATTAAAGATGAAGAATAACAGGAAACGGCACAATAAAAGGAAGGGAGATGGATGACGAGATCATCTGGGAGGAAGCGAGGGCTTTTGGAGGGAGGATGCTGTGCAAACCCTGGGAGTATTTCCTTTTCTACAGAGCCCTGTAATCTGTGTTTAGAGAGGAAGAAACGTGGGAAGAGATCAAAGAACATTACATTCCTCTCCTGTTGAGATGCAGCAAGGAGGAGAAGGAAATAGCGGAGGTCTCGGTGTGAGTCGGAGAGAGGAGAAAGAATCTGCTCTGCCATCCATCCAGACTTTAAAGCCGAGGTAGCAGCTGTGTGGCTACTTAGAGAAAGAGCTGCAGGACGCTCGGGTTCAGATAATCCCCAAGAGAAGTGACAGGAGAAGAGTGAAGGTAGAAAAAGTTTGGATGCACAAAAGAAGAGGGGATGCAGGTTGTCAAGTGTGGGAAACAAGGAAAAGGGTGTGAGGATTGTAACAGGCAGGAGAGAAACTCGTGTGAGGAAGAAAAAAATAAGTGAAAAAGGTACAATAGAATTTTCCCAGAAAGGAGCATCAGCGCTAGTGACGACTGGCTAATCTGTTCTGTTTGCCAATCACAGTTCCTAATGCACTTGCAGCTTATTTCTGCTCCCATCAAATCTTTTCCTTTGCTGTCTTAATCCGCCCAGTTTTACCAGGATGCCTATACACTCCCATCATATATAAACTGACGATCCCTGCCGTAAGGAAGTCAAAACAGTTGAGGCTTTGTTTCTCCACTATAATATTTACTTAAACACACGCATGAATGCAATGTCTTGCCGAGATCTTATATACCTCGAATCCTCAAATGACTGACTTTTGTAAACTCAAGTATTCAGCGGCAAATTTGTTATTTATTTCATGCTTTAAGATTTATTTTCTGCCTATATGCATGCAAGGGCACCTGGTTAGATTTTAAAATAGGGCTGCAAACATGGAGAGACACTTAATTGACTGGGGGTCGAGGGGTCCTCCTCCAGATTTTTAATTAATTCATAACAAATTTCCTGCCTTTCTACACCGACCTAACTCTTGGATTAAACCTCCTCTACTTCTCAAATAATACAATCAACAGAGCTACCGTAATGTGAAAAAGAGCAGACTCTTTGTGATTTGGCTCCTTGGTGAACGTCGTATGTCCACAGCCAAATCATGACTGCGATTTGGCTCATTAACTCCATCAGTTAACAATGAGTTAACTGATTAACTCATTGTTAAATCAGCGAGATAACAATGAGTGGGCTCGCTGGCAAAGGTAACTTGACTTCCATATCTGTTTGGCTTTTCGGTAACCGTACAATCATACTTTTAGTTCATTTAAAGTTTGGCTGGAGTCAGTGGGTCAAGCAGGTTCGTTCAACATATGCTAGCCTTTCTTTTCCTGTGTTCTATTTTTAGTCCATAATCACAGCTAAGCTAAATAGTGTGTTTCTTACCTTTGTAAACTGTCAGACTCCTGAGTGCATTAACAGCTGAAACATGCTGTGGTAAATGGGTTTGATTGAACCGACTCAAAGGGTGTTTTATTATTAAAAGTGTTTTTTATTACGTGTTTTTGTTTTGTTAATCCGTTAAAAACCCTGAAGGCCCTCACCAGAGGGAGCATGTTTAAGCAGCCTGGGGCGGCTTTTTGTAATTGTTGTCAATGAGTGAAGCTTTTTGCATGCTGCTTGTAAGTTTTCCACTCCATGTGCAGGAGTTCTGAAAACCTTGCGATGAAGACAATTCAACATAATTAGCTGTTTTTCTCATTGAGGTGACTTTTGGTGGATATCAGCAGCTACACAAATAAGTCTAAAATGAGTCTGCAGAAGTCCACGAAGTGAGGTCGGTGTGGTTGATGGGACAATAAACACAGGGCAGAAGTCTGCTGTTCGTATCCTTTGTAAACCAAGTTCTTATGTTGCCTGAACATAACCAAGTAGTTCTATTGCCTTTTTTGTTTTTTTTCCTGTCATTTTAAATGTTTTTTATTAAACATAAAAAAGTAGTTTAGTTGCGTTTTAAGTTGACTTTTAATTTCATAGTTATTTTAAACCAAAAGCTAAACCTAACAAAGTACTTTTGTAGTATTTTTTTCTGTTTTGCTTTCATTTACAACGTTAACCACATTTTCTACCTTCCTAACCCGAGAGCCCCCCTTGAGGGGGGCTACGGAGAAAGTTTAGCGTACAGCGTGTCATACAATGCACTTCTCAGAAACGAATATAATGAATACCACACACATGTTATATACCCACTTAGAGATTATGGGCAAAAATACCATGTAAACCATTTTAAACACCGCAAACACAATTATACACAAACTAATATAATCAACTAGAAGATGTACCACAATATCACGTATTTTTCGCCATGACTCGGCGAGCTGCACACTCCATTCCGAGCTACCAGCACAAAGCTACAAGCTAACACGGACAACCGAGGTATCAGAAAGCACGACAATTTGACACAGAATCCAGAGATATCTTCCAAATTTCTCTCCGTGAAACCAGTACAGAGCTGTGAGCAAACAAACGGCAGAACAACAAACCGCTTCACCGGAAAAAAATCTTAGCAGTGCCTCACCTTTACACTGAATCATGACAAGTTCGGCATTATTCCTCGTTTCCCGGCTAAATACGCTGTTCCTATGTATATCCTGTGTTTTTTTTAAGTGTTTCCTGGAGGAAGGGGTGCCAGACAAGCCTGGGGGACCGTGGGGGAAGGGAATTCACTTTCGGCGAATCCGTTTTTACGCAGGGCGACGCACGGCGCAGTTTTGTTTTTTTCTGGCTAACGATTCTGTCAATCAAGCCCACGTGTCCCCCAATACATTCCTGAGACTCTGACGCGTCGAACGAGTGGTCATAGTCTGGAATTGGCCAATCATAGGCTGACAAAAGCCTCGCATAGACACAGGCAGACGAGAATAGATCCATGGTTCACAGACAGACAGGGTTTAGAGAGGCTCTCAAAATGATGCCAAACTGCTGTATTTGGATAGATTGAATACTATTAGTGATAAAACAAGTGAAATATATAGTTATATAGTATATACAATTACAATGGAACAGCTGGAACAGCTGGTTCCAAAATGACAAATCTGCTGACCTCCCTGTACTAAACCTCTAACTTTTTTTCCCTTCACTTTATCAAAGCAAGAATTTGCAGAGAGACTGCTGACATGTTGGGAGTGTTGTTAGGCTTTCAGCTGCATTATTTCAAAGAAACAATTTCAATAAAGTGCTTTTTTTCAGGCGAACCTGAAACCTTTCAGTTTGAGCTGTGTGCCATCTTCATTTACTATTAACCAGTAACATATACACAATATTTACACATCCGAACAAATCTCACAAGTGTTACCTGTAACTGGGACACCTAAAGATAATGCAGCCATTGACCCTCCTCTCACTCTGACGGCCCGTCTCACTCTGACGGGCCCGTAATATGATAACTGCATATTTATGTTATGCACACAACTGCCCTGTAACGATGAGTATTAATGTGATATCTCATTAGAAAGCTACGGTTCTTGTAATTCGATTTATGCAAACCATTTCAAGATACAATAACAGCAGGTACAGTTAACGTGTCTGTCAAACAAGCACTCCAAAAATAGCCGATAAAATATCGCCGTGACTCACCGATTATGATCCATAACGTCCCCCTTGTGCATGCTAGTCCAGCAAAAACGGTCTTGCTAGGTGGCTAAGGGTCCACTCGATCGAATCCAGTAAAAGATTTAGTCCAAAACACATTAGTACGTCCATAAAGACCCACGGGGGGCTGTTGCATCATTTCAAATTAGCCAGCAGATATGATAACTCGCGATCATATTTCGGGCATAACTTCACGTTCCGTGTCAACAGAGCGGAGATTTTCATCGCAAAATGGAGCCTACATTCCGCCGGTTAGATTGACACCTCATTTGACCCAATAGGAGCTTCTATAGCCCGGCCACAGTCTGGAACAGCCAACAAGAGTCCGCTTTGAAAGACAATGCCCGCCTCACTTCTTTGGGTATAGCTCGAGCCAATCGCAACAGATCCAGTTCAAACTCAGGCTCCACATAGCCAATGAAATTACGAAGCCAAGGATCTGCAGATTTATCAGATTGAATGCTGGGAAAGTTTTCTAACCTGAACTGGAAACCATGAGTCAAGTTCCTGGGACAGAGTGTGAAGACTAAAGTCTGGTTTATGAGAATTTTCAAGAGTCTGTGAAAGTAGATAATGGTTAAATATGATATAGTTAACCATACATTGACATAAATAAACTATAGTTTGAATTTCAAACATGTAGTTTATTGTAGTATATGCATTTGACGTGGTGACGTGAGCCTCCAAATGTGTTTTTACGCAGCCTCATGCTTAGTAAACCATGTGTAAAATATTAATTTGCTGTCGTATTATCAAATTTTAACTTATACTAGGTGTCATGACTGTTGGCTGTCGAATGAGAGTCTTTTCAGGCCTGTAAGTCCCAGCCATAGATAGCTGCTGTCATCTGTTGACCGAAACAAATCTAGGCGGAAGTAAAATACTTCTCTTTCACTGTGCTGAAAACGCATTAGCTCAATGCTAGTAGCACTTACGGTGATTCTGACTGATTGTGAAGACACTTCAGAGTGTTGCCGTTCAATAAAGACTAAAACCATACATGTACTCCCAATGGTTCAATAAGAGCTGTCAGTTTACTTTGGGTACGCGGTTGATAGGCGTTTTAGGCAAATTATGCAGGAGTGAGAAGATTAGACGACTTTTCAGGTCTAAGTCCCTAGTGTTGGGAAACGAATGATAGCATTGCAGCAGTGGTAGCTTTCTCTGTGCCAGCGATCCTGCAGGTGTCAGAGTGTTAAACACATTGATTTTTTTTCTCTAAAGTTTATGGGAAGATTCATCCATTTAATTAATACTGGTTGTCCACTTTAATGATTGTTGTAAGTCTTGTGTTATGCTTTTATGTTTCCCTGCTGTCATTAATTCTGTTTTCTCCATATTCATTTACCGAGTCCATAAATACTGTTTTACTGCCCCATACCACAAACTGAAAATAATATACTGTATCTGTGGCTGTGTGATAAGAATTGTTGATCAACCCAGTGATTTTGGGTTATCTCCTGGAGTGAGGTTGGTCAATTAACGGCTGATTTTGTGATTTTCTTTGTCTGATGACATTGGCTCTTGAGTTGAGAGCATCACCATAATAACCAACCACAACACATCTGCACAGGAGCTGCTTGTATTCATGCTACGGGATTCCAGCACATAAAAATCCAGCTTCTTCACTAATTTGACAAAACTGTATAACCTCTCCCAGAGGATGCAAGGAACAGATAATAGCCGTTACTGGAAAATGTTTTTTTTTGCAAACTAGACATGAACAGAAACACCATGCATCACACTAATGGGTGAAACAATAGAACCAACTGTACAGGAGGAGGCGATTGAATTAACAGTCAGTAAGAATAACTGTTTACAGGTTAACTGTGTTTAGAGACTTTTGCAATACATCAATTTTCTTATTAGACTAGTTCACTCTTCTTGAGAGACAAACACAAATTGTAATCATTCTTTACCATAAGTTTTACAGTATTATCACTGTATTCAAGTTGTCAGTCGCATGTATATATAATCCCACATCTACTTATAGTCCATTACTCTGTTTATTTCATGTTTTCAATTGACTCACTTTCAGGTTCTGTGTGCTTAAATTGCATTTACTTTCCAGCTGAATCACATACTGTTGTAGTTTTATCGTTGTGACTAAAGGGTAATGTCAATTCAAGAATGACATTATGCCATAAATGATGTAGTAATTACACAAAAACATGATACGTTTTTTCTTAATGACTGACTAATATCTGTAAAGGCATTTCTACAAATACATTTTTACACTTTATCCACCTGTAATTTTTGAATAACTTCCCCAGATGTTTCCTCGGTAAAATATTCAGAAGTACTTAGAGGGAAAATGGAGACAGTGTTCAATTGGCACACATATGAATAATGAAGTTTCCGGTAAAAATGAATAATGAATTAATTCAGATTAATTGAGATTCAGTCGCAAAAATTATGACTAGTGATTCACATTCCTGTTGTACAAGGAGAATCTTGTGAAATGCTTTCGTATGGAGGCCCCATAAAAGATAGAAAATAAATATTAAATAGAATTAAAGCTGCGAGCAGCAATGAACGGGCCCTCGCATCCTCCAGCACGTCGGGGGTGCCAGCGGGACTCCGGCGTGCGCGTCCGAGAACGTCCGCGACCGTCGGACGGCGCGTCCGCGAGCGAGACGTTTTTAATCCTGCGTGGACCACCTGATGCCGGAAATGATGCTTTGCAAATAGTCTGATGCTTCCTGTATCCGCTGCCTGGCACTACAGAACGCGTGCAAACATGCATATGTTGCTCTGTGTCAAGTGTAAACCACATGGTGTAAAAGTAATGTAAATTGGAGGTGTTTGTCACAAAACGCAGATTACCTTTGGCCAGTAGGTGGCGCTGTGAGTATTAGGGGAAATTAGCTTGTAGACATCCTCAGGCCATGAGTTTTATCAAGCATGAGAAGTTTGGGACCGTTTGGAACAAGTCCAGCTGAGTTACATCAGCTTTTTTCATGGGGAATCACATAAAGTAGCCACCCGCTACGGCTAAGCCATGCCGTCAAATGTAAAGCTTTTGATAACTTTTAATCACAATGGTCTTGAGATTGGACTGACCAAATTTGAAGAGGATCAGACAAATTCCCTAGGAGGAGTTCGTTAAAGTATAGCAACTAGAAATAGGCCAAATTCTATGGAAAAATGACACAAAAATGAAATATGCCGACTTCTGATAGGGTTTAGAGCATAGTCCCAAGAGACTTACATTTAAGTCTCCATAGGATACATCTGCCTACCAACTTTCATACATGTAGCTGAAATGTAGCAATGGGGCTGCTGTTTTGAAATATTGTAGGGGGTGCTATAGAGGCAATTTAAAACGGACGATTAAAAAAATCATATACTGTATTTCTTCCAATGACCTTTGACACATGTAAAAAGTTGCATGCGTTTTTGAGCAAGTCACTAAACCATCAGCTTCCTTTTTCATGGCGAACAATGCGTCGCTACGGCAACAACGTTCAACGAAAATGCACAATATTCTTGGCGATATATCATCAATGTCTTAAGGCTATCCTTACCAAATTTGAGACTCATCAGATCACCTGGCTAGGAGGAATAAATAAAAGTATAAAATATGACATTTCCTTTAGCCAGTAGGCGGCGCTATGAGTTTTTTTCAATTGAAGTATGTTTAGGCTTGAAGTAGCATCATGCATAATACGTTTTGTGCGGATTGGATAATGTACCTTGGAGTTATTACAACTTATGAGAACTTATTTTTCCATAAACAATGAGGCAAAATGGCCACCATGTGTGGAGATTTAGAGGTTTCTTGTGGCTTAGAAAGTCAGGATTCTTCCATATGGGAGTAAAATTTGAAGGTGCAAAAGTGATGTTTGTGATTTTGTGGAATTTCCACAAGGTTGTCAGAGTTTCTGCTATTAGTATTTTGAAACTGTTATGGTGTGTTCATGGACCCAAATGCAGACTCAGGACAGCAGAGTTCTATTTCAAAACCAAGATTATTTATTTCTCTCAGTCAGGGGAAAAAACAGGAAATAGATAAAGTGAATAGGAGGCGTCTCCACACGCTCCGCACGGGTCCAAGCCGGAATGTGGCTA
This sequence comes from Anarrhichthys ocellatus, assembly GCF_004355925.1. Classification (NCBI taxonomy): domain Eukaryota; kingdom Metazoa; phylum Chordata; class Actinopteri; order Perciformes; family Anarhichadidae; genus Anarrhichthys; species Anarrhichthys ocellatus. The sequence continues at coordinate 663,276 of NW_022280149.1, forward strand.
ATCTTTCTGAGCGGCAGACGAAGCCGACAGGAAAACAGTCACACGTCAACACGGAGGCGCGTCCTCGCGCTCCGCTCGGATCCTAGCCGGAAAGTAGCTAGTCTGCGTCTGCGGCTGGCAGGCAGGCTGGATCGACTGTGTGATACCTGGGGCTCGACTAAGGATCGCCAAGACTTCACAGTTGATCTCCGAGGAACGAACTGGAAGGCTTCTTTGTACAGGTGAAAACCCGAGGCTCGACACTGGACGGCAGGCAAGTTGAAAACAAAACGGATCGTTAGTTGCAGATCTTCAGAGTGAAAAAACGGACAACTCACGGGTCGGAATACCAGGTAGGTAAACGGACGGACTGAAAACTGGGATGAGAGTGATCGGAGTATTTATGTCAGCTGGAGATGATCACCGGAGATGAGCATCAGCTGTGCCTACGGAGAGAGGCACGGCAGTGGGCGGGACTCGGAGGAGGACACTACTGAGGGAAATACACCAGAGTTAGACATAAATCCTCACAGAAACAAGGATAGTGTTTGGCTGAAAAATGGTGGGTCTGAAATCTGAATGTCCTTAGAAACTGTCTGTTCTATATCTAACCATGTATTGTCTGATTGATTGGGGTGGATCCATTTAAGAATGTATTGAAGTTGATTTGCTGGAGAGTAGTGGAAAAAATGTGGAGCTTCAAGTACTTGTGTTTTTGGTTTTTGTAGAGTGGCCAGTTTAATTCTTGGTGTCTTATTTTTCCAGTAGAATTGAGTGATGATTGAGTCAAGCGATTTGAACCAGGAGTGGGTGGGTTGTGTGAAGAATTTCAGTATTAAAAACATTATTGGTATGATTAATAGCACCCCTAGTGGTGAATAAAAGTGTCACAATAATAAAATGTCAAATATGTTAAGAGTCACAATATGTTTACTTATGGAATGTATTATATGTTTACAATATGCTTGCTTATAGAGGATATTATGTTACAGTAAATTTACTCATCGAATGTATTAAACCATAGAAGCATAGTCACTGTATGTATTGAAACACTATGAATAGTTTTGAGGGTCAGAAAGGGATCATTTTGAGTGAGGCTTTCACAGGCATGGCGGTGAAGGGATTGCCGTAAACCGCAGAAGGAAGTCGTCTGGACAACTGGCCAGCGGGTCACAGAGAGGAGGCGGAGTCCAAAGAAGTTTTGCCACAGAATCGATTTTGGTTCAAAGCCAGGAGGGAACAGAATTCGAATGGAGCCAATCACTGATTGACACGGACATTTGTTTCCAATGTTTTGGGACAGATCCGGACACTTTCCGACTTTCAGGGGATATAAAGACAATGTTTTAGAGAGTATTCTTCAGATCACATCCGCTCTCGTTTTACAGTTAACCGAATTCGGTCTGTTGGGCGAGGTGTGTGTGTGGTCTCTGCTCTCGAGAACACCACTATCGATAGTGTAATTAGGGCCCGAGCAACCAACATCGGGCCAGCGAAGGCCCTATTGAAACTGTAGGGATTATTATTATTTGCAGGGTTCTCAACCTTTTTTGTCCTCAATGATCGCATTTTTGGTGTTTTTGCCAAGCACGAAAATTTGTCAGGTGTGGTGAAAATTTTCTTCTGAAAAAGGATGCATTTTTCTGTGTAAAAAATAAAGGCTCTCTAGCGCCCCCTACAAGCGTGACCGGTGACGCCCCTCGGCCAGTATGTCTGATTGACTTGAAATTCGACACATGTCCACTTGAGCTACATCTACAAAAAAGCCTCTCAGACCCCTAAGCTCCGCCTACTTAGATTTTCCGCCATTTTGAATTTAGTGAAAAACACATTTTTGCAAACTCTTCCTACATGCTGGGTCCGATTGCTACAAAAGTTGCTGTGGATTATTGGATCTACTTCATCAAAAGTTATCAAAAGCTTTTTGATATCTCTTTTCGTTTACAATATATGGACCAATAAACTTCTTAGGGGCGTGGCTTAATATCAATACACATAACTTCTCAACCGTTTGTCCTAAAATTCCAGAATTTTCAGCATATGTGCACATCGCATGCTGTAACATACCCTGAGAATTGTTTGCATTCAACCACTAGGGGGCGCTACAGTAAACCCGCGAAGTTGTGCTTTTTGTCACTTTTTGCCGATTTTAGCCTTCGTACTCTAACGAACTCCTCCTAGAGATTTTAAGCGATCAACTTCTCCTTTGGTCAGGATGCTCTTAAGACCTTTGTGATTAAAAGTTATCAAAATCGCGCGCTTTCATCGAAGAACCTTGACGTGGCGTGGCGGCCATTTTGCCTCGTTTTTGAAAAAATAAGTTCTTATGAGTTGTTATAACTCCAAGGTACATTATCCAATCCGCACGAAACTTCATATGCATGATGCTACTTCAAGCTTCAACATACGTCAATTGAAAAAAAATGCAATAACTCATAGCGCCGCCTACTGGCTAAAGGAAATGTCATATTTTATACTTTTATTTATTCCTCCTAGCCAGGTGACCCGATGACTCTCAAATTTGGTAAGGATAGCCGTAAGACATTGATGATGCATCATCATGAATATTGTGCGTTTTCGTTGAACTCTGTTGCCGTGGCGACCCATCGTTCGCCATGAAAAAGGAAGCTGATGATTTAGTGACTTGGGACGCTCAAAAACTCATGGACCTTTGTACATGTGTCATAGGTCATAGGAAGACATAGTGCATATGGTTTATTGGCTTGGCCGTTTTAAATTGCGTCTATAGCGCCCCCTACAATATTTCAAAAGAGCAGTCCCAGCGCTACGTTTCAGCTACATGTATGAAAGTTGGTAGGTAGATGTATCCTATGGAGACTTACAAAAAAGTCTCTTGGGACCATGCTCTAAACCCGACCGGAAGTTGGCCATTTTGATTTATGTGTCATTTTTCCATCGATTTTGGCCTATTTCTAGTCACTATACTTTAACAAACTCCTCCTAGGGACTTCATCAGATCCACTTTAAATCTTGTCAGTACAATATCAAGACCGTTGTGATTAAGTTATCAAAAGCTTTACGTTTGACGGAATCGTTTAGCTGTAGCGGGCAGCTACTTTACGTGATTCCCCATGAAAAAAGCTGATGTAACTCAGCTGGACTTGTTCCAAACAGTCCCAAACTTCACATGCTTGATAACACTCATGGCCTGAGGATGTATACAAGCTAATTTTCACTCATACTCACAGCACCACCTGCTGGCCAAAGGAAATCTGCGTTTTGTGACAAACACCTCCAATTTACATTACTTTTACACCATGTGGTTTACACTTGACACAGAGCAACATATGCATGTTTGCACGCGTTCTGTAGCGCCAGGCAGCGGATACAGGAAGCATCAGACTATTTGCAAAGCATCATTTCCAGCATCAGGCGGTCCACGCAGGATTAAAAACGTCGGGACTCGCGGACGTGCCGTCCGACAGTCGCGGACGTTCTCGGACGCGCAGACCGGAGTCCCGCCGGCACCCCTGACGCGCTGCAGATTGCGAGGGCCCGTTCATCGCTGCTCGCAGCTTTAATTCAGATTGCAATTGTTAGCTTTGTTTAGATTATTAAATATTGTTTTGTTTTTAAACCGGATCCAGTTGCTTTTTTTTTTGGAGCACCTGCGCTGTAAGAAGTAAACAAGGCAGAGCGCATTCCAGCGGCCTTGAGGTTTCTTCAGAAGGTCCAAGCCTCAACAGTTGAGATGGTATCATTGTGAATAGGTAATTTATTTTAGTATTAAGTATTGTCATTTTAACTGTAGCTATTCTGCCCATGAGTGATAGTGGTAGTTTCATCCAGCAGAAGAGGTCGTCATTTATTGTTTTAAGTAGTGGGGTGAAGTTGAAAGGCAACAGCTCTGACAGCCTGGGGGAAATATTTATTCCTAAATACGTGATGACACCTGTGCAAAAAGGGATAGGTGGTGTATGGGCTGCCCCATCCCAACTGTTACTATCTATTGGAAGGATGGATGATTTACTCCAGTTAATGGAGTAGTGGTAGATAATGGAGAATGATTCAATAACATTGAACACACAATAATAGTTTCCTGTAGTGATGAGTAGGGGTTTTGGAGGAGGAGCAATATATCATCTGCATAGAGGCTAATCTTGTGATGGGTGTTGAGTGTTTGAATTCCTTTTATATAGATGTTCTGACAAATGGCTGCAGCTGAAAAGTGAGGGAGAGAGTGGGTATCCTTGCCTAGTCCCCCCCGTGCAGTGTGAATCTTTTTGAGGTTTGTCCATTGGTGATGACAGTGGCTGTCGGTGCAGTGTACAGAATCTTAACCCAGTTAATAAATGATTCCCCAAAGCCAAATATAACAACAAGCCTTCATAATGTGCTTGTGAGAAATGTCCAGTTTACTCTGTCGAAGGCTTTTTCTGCATCGAAGGAGGCTATGATGGTTCCGGCTTGTTGTAATTGATTAAATTAAACAGTCTGCATGTGTTAGTGGATGAGTGTATACCTTTGATAAAGCCAGTTTGATCTGGATGAATTATGGATGGAGTGACTTTTTCTAATCTGTGAGTTACACACTAGTGCCTTAGTGATGATTTTAATATCTACATTGAGGAGAGAAATGGGACGGTAACTAGAAGGAAGAGTTGGATCTTTGTTTGGTTTGAGGAGGAGTGATATACTGGCTGTGTTCATGGTGGCTAGAAATTGCAAATTTTGTTTTATTTCAGTTATCATTTTGTTAATCTTATCACTCCTGTAAAATTTGCCTAAAACGCCTATCCAACGCGTACCCAAAGTAAACTGACAGCTCTTATTGAACCATTGGGAGTACATGTATGGTTTTAGTCTCTATTGAACGGTAACACTCTGAAGTTTCTTCACAAACAGTCAGAATCACTGTAAGTGCTACTAGCATTGAGCTAATGAAGCTAAAACACACTGAAACAGAAGGTTTATATTTCCGCCAGGATTTGTTTTGGCCAACAGATGGCAGCAGTTATCTATGGCTGGGACTTATGACCTGGAAAACACAGTCCTACGACTGCATGCAGTCATGACACCTGGTAGAAGTTAGAATTTGATAACAATGACAGAAAATTAATACTTTACACATGGTTTACTAAGAGTGCGGCCGCGTAAAAACGCACTTGGAGGCTCGCGTCACCACGTCAAAATGCATATACTACGATAAACTACGTGTCCGAAATTTGAACTATAGTTTATTTATGTCGATGTATGTTTAACTATATCATATTTAACCATTGTCAACTTTCACAGATTCTTGAAAATTCTCATGAACCAGACTTTGCTCTTGATAATCGGTCTCAGGTACCTGAGTCACGGTTTACAATTTCAGTTTTGAAAACTTTCCCAGAGGGCCATCTGATAAATCTGCATATCCTTGTCTTCGTAATTTCATTGGCTATATGGAGCCTGAGTTTGAATAGGATCTGTTTCCAATTGGCTAGAACTTTACCCAAAGAAGAGAGGCGGGCATTGTTTTTCAAAGCGGACTCTCGTTGGCTGTTCCAGAATGTGACCGGGCTATAGAAGCTCCTATTGGGTCAAATGAGGTGTCAATCTAACCGGCGGAATGCAGCCTCCATTTTGCGATGAAAATCTCCGCTCTGTTGACATGAAAAGTGAAATTATGCCCGAAATATGATCGCGAGTTATCATATCTGCTGGCTAATTTGAAATGATGCAACAGCCCCCCGTGGGTCTTTATGGACGTACTAATGTGTTTTGGACTAAATCTTTTACTGGATTCGATCGAGAGGACCCTTAGCCACCTAGCAAGACCGTTTTTAACTGGACTAGCATGCACAAGGGGGACATTATGAATCATAATCTGTGAGTCACGGCGATATTTTATCGGCTATTTTTGGAGTGCTTGTTTGACAGAGATGTTAACTGTACCTGCTGTTGTTATTGTATCTTGAAATGGTTTGCATAAATCGAATTACAAGAACCGTAGCTTTCTAATGAGATATGATGATGAGATGAGGATTTATTAAAGAGTGGAGCTAGAATGAACCAGAAGTGTTTATAGAACTCAGCAGGGAAGCCATCGGGACCTGGTGCTTTGTTATTGGGCATAAGATTGAGGGCAGTAAAAAGTTCGTCCTGTGTTAATGGTGATTCAAGTATGTTGATTTGTTCTTTGTTAAGCTGTGGTATATCAATGCTGTTGAGAAATGAGTTGATGTGTTCTTGATTTGGGTCCTTTTCAGATGAATATAGATCAGCATAAAAACTTCTGAAGATTTTATTTATGTCATCAGGTGAATTTGTGGTCTTCCCTGCTGAGTCCTTAATGATTGAGATTGTTATTTTTTCTTTATTTCGTTTAATTTGATTCGCCAAATGTTTACCAGATTTATTGTTATGGTGAAAATGTTCTTGTCTAATTCCGTGTTCACACCAAACACGGCGCAAGTTAATCGCGTCATTCGTGCCACCGGTCTTGCCGGGGACTATTTGTGTTCATTCGCGTGAACCACGCTGGACACTCCGGAGAGGGGGCGTGGCTTATCGCCCTGAAAGCCTTTGAACTGTCTGCCATCAACCATGAAAAAAATAACCTGTATTTGTGCTTAGTACGTGTTGTGGAAGTCCCAGATATCACGGGAAACTAAATGCCGTCATGTCTGGATTCATAACAGTCCGGAGGAGCTCCGTGGATTTTATCGAGCTGTATTCACTGTCGGCTGGTTTACTACAGCTGTATGAACACAAAATAAACAGATTTTTCTGTGATTTAACTGCAATAAACCGATAAAAAGGGACTCTGAAATAACTACGTAATGATGCCGGTTAAAAAGTCTGAATTCATGTTTTGTTAGTTCTCTCCGCAAGATGACAAGCAAATAACTTTTAAAATACTTGTTTTCTCAATGGAGCTCGGATCGATCGGTGCTAGGCTATGCTAACATTGTTGCAGCTCCATCAACACTCAACATAACGTCACATAGACGTAAATACGGCAGCGTCTTTTTCATAGTTTGTACCATATGGTTTACACACACACACATTTATACACATAGTTTGGTCTCTATTGATATGAGGTATCGTAGAGCTCTGGGTGAACACAGACAGCTACAGTATTTGTTTCCTGATTCAACAATGGCAGGATGTCAGTGATGACAGGAGAAACATCTCAAAGCTGATAGGCTATCGCTCCGCAGCATCACGGCATTTTTTCGGCGAAGTTGAAAAATTTCAACTCACGCGTTTGGGGCGTTTTGACATTTGATGCGAATTCGTGCGGCTCCAGTCTCATCGCGTCTGTCCATAGACTTTGTATGTAATCTACTCGTGCGAATAATTCGCGTTGCATTTGGTGTGAACGCACCATAAGTCTGTGTATGAGGAATTGAATTTTATTAATTATAATTTTGTTTATTTGGAATTTGCACTTTCTTAATTCGTTCTGGGTTTCCGCTGTTAGGTTACTTGCATTAATGATTTTGAGTGAGTCGGTTTCTTTGTTGTTCCAGTTCAGCTTCTTGTTGATTTTCTTTCTTTTTTTGTAAACAGAGAATGAGATGATTATTCCTCTTAAAACTGCTTTCCATGTTTCCCACAGAAGGGTTGGTGATGTCTCTGGGAATCATTTATTTCTAAGAAGGACGCCCACTCTTTTTTAAATGAGATTAATAATGAATTGAGGGTCTTTGAGAAGAGATGTATTGAAGCGCCAGCTAGTGATAGGTTTATGTATGGTAATTCTGTTCCATATAAATGTTAAGGGAACATGGTCGCTAATAATGATAGGATGGATCTTTGAGTCTGAAATATTAGATATAATTGAATTGCTGTTGAGGAAGAAGTCAATGTGTGAGTATGAGTGGTGAACTGGTGAGAAGAATGAATATTCTCTTGAGTGTGGGTGCTGTAATCGCCAACTATTGCCAAGACCAAAATCACTCATGAACTGTTATATTGTTTCTGTGGATTGCCAGGTACGCTTATTATTTGTAATATTAGATCTGTCTACTGATGGGTCGATAACTGTGTTAAAATCGCCAGCTATAATGACTGGGCAGTTGCAAATGTTTGAGAAGGATGAAAAAAATGATGAAAAAAAAGGATGGGTCATCAGTGTTTGGGCCATGAACATTACAGATTGTGACTGGACTATTGTTGATGTATATGTTTATAATGATTCAGGATCGGTGATGGTGGAGTTATGGACAAATTCAACTTTTTTGTTCATTGAAATACATACCCGTCTTTGTTTTGTGTTGTAGTGAGCCGAGAATGAGTGAGAAAATTGTGATTTAAATTAGTTGTGGTCTGAATCTGAGAGGTGTGTTTCTTGTATTAAGCATATATCTGCTTGCAGTGTAGCCAGATGATTCAGAACTTTTATTTTTTTAGCCTGAGAACCAACTCCACGGATATTCCAGGTTAATAATTTGATAGATGAGATGTTGATTGGGTTAATATAGACTGAACATTAATGTTGATAAGTGTGTGTGTGTGTGTGTGTGTGTGTGTGTGTGTGTGTGTGTGTGTGTGTGAGAGAGTGAGTGAGTGAGTGAGTGACACAGCAGGACCTGCAGACACTAAATCATGGAAAAACGAACACATATAGGAACATGAACACAACAAAGTAAGTAAAACAATACACAAACCAAAAATGCAAGGGAAGGTGTGGTCCAAATTGGGGTTCATACTGTCTAGTACAGTGAGACGTAGGTGCAATACTATACAATATAATAATCGAAACAGTGCAATGCGGAGAAAAGAGAAGGGGCCATATCTAGACTACGGAGGGGGGTTTCGTGTGTGGATGTGTGTGGATGCGGAGCTGTAGGGGTGGGAGAGAAAGAAAGAGAGGGAGGGTGTGGGGGGTCTAGAAGAGCCAGGGGGTTACGTCCTTATCGCGGTACAATTGTCCATGTAAGTATAGTTTGTCCAGTGATATTATTGTTTTCTTCCCTTCTTTCATCATGTGTTTACGTATTGGAACTTTGCATTGTTGCATGAATTCTTTTGGATATTGATCGTTGAGTCCATAGTGCGTTCCTTTTAGTTGCCTGCCTTGTTGTCTGACCTGTTCTATTTTTTGTAGTGTTCAAATTTAGCGATGATTGGCCGTGGACGGTTATTGTTGTTCCTCGGTCCCAGACGGTGTACGCGGTGGAATGTGATGTTGTTGACGGTCTCTGCGGGTAGATTGAGTTGTTTGGACATGAATTCTTTGATTGATTTTTCGGGGTCTTCTGTGGTTTGTTCGGTAATGCCGGTGAAAACTAGATTGTCTCTCATACTGCGTGCTTGTAAATCCAGGATGGTTTCTTTCATAGCTTTGTTGTCGGTGGTAACAGAGGTAAGCTGGTTGGTTATCATGTTGACAGAATGATGTAGTGAATTGTTGTCCTGAGTGAGTGTGTCGATTTAGTCCTGACTGAACTCCAGGCTGTGGCACAGAGCCTGGAATTCCCGGTGTAAAACTTCGATGAGCGAGAGTCTGGAGTCAAAGCCGGAAAGTTTACTTTCAATGGACATGAGTATGTTGCTTACCTCGGAGCAGCAGGGTGGTTTTGGTGAAGTGGATGGAGTACCTGTGCTGGAGTGTGAATCAGGACAGGATCTTTTGCTGTATGGAGTCTTTTCGGTGTCACTGGTATTGTCCTTGTCCATGATGCAGATTCAGTCGAAGCACTCGTCAATATATTCTTCCAGATGGTCCAGTTCAATTGATATTGTAGTCCAGTTTTGAGTGAAATAGATAATGGGTGAAGGGGAAAAGAAAAGGTTTTAAGTCCGATGAGAAAAGTTTGTTTCGATAGTAGTCTAGCAGCTGGGGGCCGCCATCTTGGGTCTCGCACCGTCTCGTGAGAGTTACGTTCAGACAAGCATCAGCCATATCGTCACTCAAAGCTCTTTAACACTACATGTCATCATTCACCCATTCATACACTGATAACAGGGGCTACCATGTAAGGTGCCACCTGCCCATCAGAATTTATCCAACTATTTATACCCATTCATTCACCGTAGGCACACGGTAGCAATTTGGGGTTAAGTGTCTTGCCCAAGGACTCATCAACATTAATCGAACCGCCAATCCTCTGATTGAAGGATCACCCGCTTTACGACGTCGCCCAAGCTCAAATGTTTGCATTGTTTTGTGTGTTTGAATTTTAACCAGGAAATGTGGGTAACTACAATGTCTTGTGCCTCAACATCAGTATGAATTTGTATTTTTATTTGTGTATGTGTAAGTGCAGATATGTCCAGTAGTGTGTGTTAATGACAAGGTCTCCGTACTGTTTTTGCACGTGTTGGAGAATCTAAGCATAATTATGCGTTATTGCAACACGACTTCATACCTAACAACAGAATAAGTCACTTGCCAAAACAACATATAAAAATATCGTTATATGTTCTATTTAACGTAGTGAAACTGTTACAGTTACAAACACGTGGTTAGTGTTATAAAACAGAACTACTTAAAGTAAAGTTTGGGTTAAAATAAGTATGTTGTAGTATGTGATGTTATGTTTGGACGTCGTTTCGAACATAACTTAAAAAATGTGTTGACTTTTGGTTTCAAACGGAACAAACAGCGGTGTCCTGGGTAAAAGTTTGACCCATCGACATGCTGAGGTAACATACTAAATACACAAACACAACATAAACCCACTTTTTTACATTTAGTATGACTACAATACAACATTATGATAGAATAAGGGGAGAAGACTAGGACAATATTTGGCATGCTTTTGATGTTAATACAATATGGTTCAGTACAAACTAACAGGGAATGATAATGGGATGTGTGCCAATATATGTCAAACCTTGGATATAACTTAACTGACAATTAAACTTACCAAGACAAAGCTAAATGTTATTTTTCCAAAGATTCAATAAATCATGTTGAGGCTGATGAGCAAACCATTAGTTTTACAGGAATTTTGTCTCGAGTATTGGACAAATTGAAATTCTGGTCTCATGGGAGGTGGAGAAAGTTAGAGGATCACACATTCAAGAGCCACACTGTTTCATGGGGTGCCATGCTCCTTCATAACCATCAACACACATTGTAGTTTATTTGGCCTCAATGCCACACACATTGCTACAGGAAATACTAAAGCAACAAATATGGATTCATCTGCCCAACAAATGCACTATATCTTCTTGTTTGAGTAACGTTGAAAACTACAGCGACCAGCTGCACACAGGCTTAGAAACAGTCTGGCAGGAACAAGCCTCCACCTTAGTGGATGAGGTAAGGGGCAAAGTCCATAGGTAGCTGGGGTTGGAAACAGTAGAGAGACAGGCAAAAAATTCCCAAAATCACAAAACAGACTTTGGCTCAAAACAGACACATAATTACAGGAAAAGGGCTGGAACACTACAACAGAAATGGCACAAAAGACAATCTGGCAGGGAATGAATAAAACTGGGTTGGTATACTGTATGTACTAAATGGTTCAAGAGGGAATGAAGGAGCAGGTGGATATGGAGATCAGGCTGCAGGGTAGGTGGGTTAGGGTTATAGTGGCAGAATTTGGAACAAAACAGAGGTTAATGATTGGGGAAAAGGGCAGGCATGGAGAATATGAACTAGAAATGTAAATGCTGAGTAACTCCTGTCATCTATAATGCTGTAGAGTTAAGCATGCCATCACATTGTCCTGTTATTGAGACAAAGCCCTAGACAGAAGCTTGAGAGCCCAAATGCTACATTATTTTTCAGTAGCATCGGCCTGCATCTATTATAGAACTGTTAAATGGAATGCATACAAAAACAGAATACTCCCTAAAACCAGCACTGTCCACAAATTGTTTTATTTAATTTAAATGATTCATTCCAGTACGGCAAAGAGATGATTCAGAGAAAAATATTTTGACAGACAACGCATTTAAATGGCGGCTACTTTCAGTTAGTAGTGTTCTCTGTTGCCACATTGGTTGCTCCTTAAAGCATGTCCTGAACCTCTCTGCTCTGGCCTGAATTTTAGATATCCCTGAATACAGTCCAGGGCAGACAAGTGGCAGGAAGTATAGTGCTTTGTTAAAGTGTACCTTTAATGACATCCTCATCCACCAGGTGGTGTGGAATCTCCACAATATTTCCTGCCTTCCATTAGAAAGCCATTAAGCAGAGGACTGTTTTACTTTGAGTGAATTGAATCACTGACTGAATCAACACAAAGCAATTTATGTTTAGCTCTGTGTCTCAGAAGATGTACAGCAGACATATCCTGGGTGATTCTGGTGTTTGGTTCACAATTGAACTTTCAGCATAAAAATATTCTCCACAAAATGCTTTCTACTATATCACATGCATTTGAGCCATGCTGCGTTTGACATTCATACAGTTGCAGTTGGGAGCTGCCCAGCTGGCTGATGAGCTGCTTCACAGGAGTGCCATGATCAAGGGCTCTTTAGCTGTTGCTGTTGAGGGAGAGAGCGAGAGAGATATGCTCATGCTCATATTTGTACCCAGCTGGGCTGGGGCTAGTCTCTTACCTGCCTCTTCATACATGGAGGCAGTGACACCAGGCATGTCCAGCCGTGTGACAACAATGCCATTTAATTTTGGTCAGCAGAGGTGAAACACCAAAGTGTCTATGAAGGTATACAGGTTGTATATTTTTGTCACTTAGAAACAAGGTGTGTAACATGACCCATTTAAGGAGGCACTACGGTTTAATTATTTTACACTACATTGTAGAGCTGGTTAGCTGCTTTATAGTGTAACTTTACAGGTTGCCACTTTTACTTCAACTTACATGCAATTATAATCATACAGGGCAGTGATGGTAAACAATACATATCTTAGCTGCAGGCCTTTGAGGGCAATTATGGACCTTTAATATCAATATATGTATATACCTTTAACACAATTCCCTTGGGCTTCATTACAGATCAATGTTTGGAATATAACAGAATTACTAAACTGATAGGCCCCAGCCACTGTTTATGAACCACCGGCGAACTTTCAGCCAGGAGACCGGTTCGTTCCCCATGTGAAACCAGAAGTCAATGTTTATTTATTTGTCACGTAACTTGTGTAATATATTTACGGCTTTGCCGTGATTAACTGAACCCAAACCACAATCTTCTCCTAAACCTAACCAAGTGGTTTTGTAGCAAAAACCAAACCGAGTACTTTGCTGTGAAGGCAGAAGTCTATTTTGGAAAGACGGTATAAATGAAATGTGGAAATTCAGAAGGTGTTTTTGTCTTAGCTCCCACAAAGCAACATTTGGTATTGGGTTGATGGACCCATTAATGGATACAATGGTCCCAATAAAAAGTGAGACTTAAATTCTTAAATAGCACTCCCTCCCTGGGCAATACTTTACATCTATTGAGATGCGTTTACCCATTGCTACAGCCACACATGTGAGTAAACAGTGAAAGGATCACAGGCATTTTCCAATACTTAGAGTAAAGTTTAACTTAGCCGTCGCTAATTAGAGTTTGGATGGACAAGAGCAACTTTATGTACATAACTGCTTTAATTTCCCAAGATGGATATCCTAAAGTAGGCTATAATTATATAATGTAATTAGGCAGTAGCGGCAGGAAATTAGACTGGTGTCTTCAAATCTTGAGGGCAATGATAAAATGTATCATCTCATAAATTATAACCTTCAGTAGGACCTTTAATGTCATGCATTATTCCCTCCGTGGTGAGTGGCACAACGCTATTGTTTTTACAATATATTATGTTGTTTATGTATTTAATCTATGAAATATGGTATTAGGATCATTCAGTAGGGAATTATTTTTCCAAATTAATGAATAACCTCACGTTTCTACCAGCAAGTGAAAAGCTGAAAAATAACCAACAACAAATCAAAGCGTCAAGGTATCTCTTTAAATACGGTGGGAAAAAACATGAATTAGAGATTAGGGAACGCGCTGCTTCAATGCCATGCTGAGAAACAGATCGATGGGGCCAAGGTCTGGCTTTTTTCAGGCCGAAATGTACCAGACTCACAGCTCTCCTGTCTGCCTCGTCTCTGACAACAGATCAGCATACCTCAGAGAGGATCAGTAGCCTGGAAATGTCAAAAGTGTCACAGTTAATCAATTCAAATCATCAGTTCCCGACTTCATCAAGACCACAACTTAGAGCTTCTAAGGGAGAAAGAGATGAGGTACACCTCAAGAATGGAAATAAGTAGTTTTACTTGACTACAAAATAAATGCTATTTAGAATTTTCAGAAAACAAGCTTCACTTAATTTACCCTTTTCTGTTGTTGGCCATGTTTTTGTTGCCAACATACAATGGCTGAGATACAATAGAAATGAATAGCAGAAGGCTTTCATTCCCCTAAAACAGAGGTCTTCAACAGGGGGTCTGCAGGGGGTCTGCGAAACTTTTGGTTGATTCGACAATTTATTTTTATTTTTTCCCAAACATGAATTTTTCCATTATTTTAATTGTTTAGTATTGTATGCAAGATAACAGGTATGTTTATGAATGGCAGTGACACTAATAGGCCATCACTCATTTACATTTCCACATTTATGTTTAAAAAAACATCTATTTGAATAGCTTGTATGCATGATTATGACAGACAATGTTGATATTGGCATTGGTATCAGCTGACAAGGTGTGTTTATAAATGGCAGTGGCACGGCCTCCGTAGTCACTATACCTTGCACATGTTTAAAATAAAAACATGAATATATGAACCTGTGTATTATTTGAATAGCTTAGTATTGAATGCACAATAAAGAGGTACAGTTGTGTGAAAAAGTGTTTGCCCCCTTCCTGATTTCTTATTTTTTTGCATGTTTGTCACACTTAAATGTTTCAGATCATCAAACAAATTTAAATATTAGACAAAGATAACACAAGTAAACACAAAATGCAGTTTTTAAATGAAGGTTTTTATTATTAAGGGGGAAAAAATCCAAACCTACATGGCCCTGTGTGAAAAAGTGATTGCCCCCCCCCCTGTTAAAACATAAATTAACTGTGGTTTATCACATCTTTGGAAAGCTGAGTTCAATTTCTCTAGCCACACCCAGGCCTGATTACTGCCACACCTGACCACACCCTCGTCAGTGTTCATGACTCCACCATAAGAAAGAGACTGGGCAAAAATGGCCTGCATGGCAGAGTTCCAAGACCAAAACCACTGCTGAGCAAAAAGAACATAAAGGCTCGTCTCAGTTTTGCCAGAAAACATCTTGATGATCCCCAAGACTTTTGGGAAAATACTCTGTGGACTGACGAGACAAAAGTTGAACTTTTTGGAAGGTGTATGTCCCATTACATCTGGTGTAAAAGTAACACAGCATTTCAGAAAAGGAACATCATACCAACAGTAAAATATGGTGGTGGTAGTGTGATGGTCTGGGGCTGTTTTGCTGCTTCAGGACCTGGAAGACTTGCTGTGGTAAATGGAACCATGAATTCTGCT
>NW_022280149.1:688638-701559 GCF_004355925.1 Anarrhichthys ocellatus
CCCCCCCCCCCCATTTCAAAATAAAAGCCCCACAGAGTGAATTCTAACTGGAATGCTTGTGATGAAGTCTGTCATTTAATAACCTCTGTGTTTGTTTGTCAGACATTATGAATATGTCTCCTCTCACCCACCGAGTCCCACCCTTTCAAAATAAAAGCCCCATAGCGTAACTGTATCTTAACATGAAGCTCAGAATGAGGTTCGTACAGAAATGATGGGAGCGTTAGGAATCCCAACTGGCACAGAGAGCATGAGTACCACATCAGGCTGTAGGGAGCACACTGTCATTATGGGATTGATCCAGATTCAAATAGAAAATTGATCCAAGCTGCTGAAACACGTTCTACAAGGCTCACCCTCAATCTTTGGCCAACCATTAATTCTAACGGCAGTGCTCCATGGCATTCATATCTTTCTTCTCTGCTTCTCCATTAGTGAAAACAATTGTCCAAATGAACGAATATCTCTTTAGAGCAATTCAGCAAAGCACTCTCTTTGTACTGAAGATTCAAATAAAAAAACATTTCACTGCATAGAACTCTAGCATTTGTATTTCTAAAACAGGATGTTCATGATCATTGTGTTTTGGCCCTGGGCACTGGCAGTTCATGAATGACAGCCCTGCAATGAATAACAAGATTTTTGAAGCTTAGAAAAATGAATATTACAAACTTCTGGGCACATGCTCCTCTTGAATATAAATAGTTTTTGAATGAAAGCTCTCAATCTATAGTATAGTGACTAGATTTGTTAAATAAATGTATTGGAGTTAAAAGTACAACATTTTCCTCTGAAATGTAATGGAGAATACGTATCAGAAAATGGAAATAATCAAGTTGAGTACAACTATCTCCGAAGTATATTTTACAGTACTTTCCAGCAATGCTTAATATAATGATGAAAGAGACAACTACTAACTTCCATTAGTTATGAGTTATGATTATGACACAAAACTGTATACTTGCACCATGTATGTTTCACAACTTGCCCAAGAATTTGAATTCTATTCATACCCCTTGTTTTTCTTTGTTGGGAGTGTGTTGTCAGCTAGTGTTAGCAGTGATGGGTGAGGGTGAAGTGTCCAGAGTTTTCATGTTGAAACTAATCAACATACTGTCAGTCAACCTTCTGACCCTGCTTCAACTCTCCCCTTATGCTGTCTGCTGCTTCATTGATGATCTCTTCAATGCATTCTGTATCTTTAATGCTTTTCTGCTTGACCTCTTCACCATGACTCTTTTCTGTCTTTGTCTTGTTATGTCTCTCTTTGTACAACTCTTTGATAACTTGTATGTATCTCCCATCTTGCAGTGCCCCTTCAACTTTCTTAATTTTACCCTGTCGCATTCACTTAATTTACCTCATCCCACTTTTCTTTCTCTTCGGTTTAGAAGTAACTAACTCATCATTTCCTGCAGTCTAATTGTCATCCGCACTGTTTTACCCCCTTGTAGCTGCGTTCTCTTTATATGTCTGCGTGTCTGGTTTTAGATGAGGTCGATTAATCCTGTTTGCCGGATTGTGTTTTTGTGCATATGCCTTTCTCTGTTGATGTCTCAATGTTTTTTTTCTGATGAAGTTTCTTTAACTGTTTTGGCTATGTTGTCTTTTTCTGCAGAGTAGAGTTCTTCTACAGCCCAAACAAGCTAACTTAATGATTAAAGCCCTCCTGAACGGCATTTGGCAATGTAAGGGACCCACATCCTGCTTTGTGTTGCCCACTTTTTCAATTAATCAGCAAAATACACCTTTGAAACAATACATTTTCAATCAATTTTATTTTAGTGTGTTATTAACATTTTTGCAATATTGCCTGGTTACAAGGAAATCAATATGAGAAATCAGAAAAACTTTGGTACCCCACCCATTTAGAAGAGCTTATTTATGAAAATTTGGGCTGAGGTTGTGCCATTTTGGTGTTTTCTTATTTTCTTTTTCAGGTAAACACCATATTGAGAGTAGGAAATAGATTGTTGTGTCAAGATGCAATTAAGCATACGATTAAACATGCAGAGAAAGGCCACCCTTCTATTTGTACTGTTTGACTAGTCGTGGTTGGTTCCCATCCCAGAAACATTTAGTCAGTCGGGTTTAGTAACAGAAACAAGGAGGAAAAGTAATTTGTCTTTGGTAAAACATCCATCTTAACAACTGATACTAAGGTTTGCAGTGATTTAGAGAGGAAATCCATTCAACTATAATCTGACTCAATTTTACTGTAGATGCAAAATAAGTTCTAAGTAGCTGCTCAATATTCAGGCCAGATATTTTTTAATTGTCCATGTGGAGAGTGAATTGAGATCTAGAGAGTAATTTAGGGGGGAAATGCTGAATAGGTAGCCAGACAGGGAGCTTAATTCGCTTAGTTGGAATTATGAGTAATTGAGATAGCTGCCTTATCGAAAAACAACCAAATGTCGTTTGCATAAAAAGATATGAGAGGTTTTACTGAAAGTAATGGCGGTGATGGATGGGTGTTGGTGAATTGTTGGTGTGAGAGGCTCCCATTATAAAATAAACATGAAGGGATTAAAAAGCATTGCAATCCCTTTTATGGCTTTCTGCTTAATTCTAACATGCACGATCCTCTGAAGATGCTAAAAGCCAAAGACTAAAGCATAGTTTTGTTTGGACTCATTCTGTTTGTTTTACCAAAATAACCTTTACACTAGGTTTCTGGCTCCAAGCTCTGCAGTTGATGAAAGATACTTACAATAGAGACAACACGGCCCTGGGCTATAAATTGATATACCACTATCCCCTCGATACATTAGGAGGAGATAGGACAAAGAAAAAAAGGCATGCATGAATAAAGAGAAAGTAGAGAAAATGGAATTAGATGACTAGAGAAAGAGCAAGAGAGAGTGATGAACAATGAAACACTAGGAAAAAATGAGGTAGAGTGAAACAGAAAGAGTTATGCTAAAGTGCTGCTTTAGATTAATGGCATATCTTCTAGCCGTGAGTGGCTCACAGTCTAAACGAGAGTGGGTCGTTAATCACCGTGGCAACAGATGAGACAATAGTCATCGATATGACATTGAGCTTTGGAATATTTGCCCATATAGGAGCCAATCCCCATTTCATTGTGTGGGACAGGAGCCAAGTGCCACACAGAATCACTTTTAATAGTTTAACAGTAAGCACACATAGGTAAGGGCATACCTTTTACTTCTCTCTACTTCAAGTTTAATGTTTGAAAATTTGCTTATTTTCTTTCATTTTGAGAGTGAGATGAGGGGATCATTTCATGTTTGCGTTAAAAGTATAGTTAGATGTGTTAATCTAGCTTAGC
This sequence comes from Anarrhichthys ocellatus, assembly GCF_004355925.1. Lineage (NCBI taxonomy): Eukaryota > Metazoa > Chordata > Actinopteri > Perciformes > Anarhichadidae > Anarrhichthys > Anarrhichthys ocellatus. The sequence continues at coordinate 691,934 of NW_022280149.1, forward strand.
ATATGAGCAGTGGGAAGAGCTAGCCTGCTCTGTCCAGAGTAAAATACAACAACCAAAAAACGTACTGTTGGGGCCATGTGCTTGGCTTCGCAATGTGCTTTGAAACAAAGGAATCGGGGCCTGCCTATTCTGCAGGCAGGGTTCATCCTGATTTGGGTAGGTAGCATCCAAACCCCCACCAGAAAGAAGTTCAAATCGAGGTGTGAACTCTTGACCCAAATGCAACACTGTCCTCCCATTGGCCAAGGCCCACAGATACCCCAGGTGCCCTGTGGATCAGCCCTGTTTCCATAAAACAGTCTTGCTCCCCCACCTCTATGCCCATTCCAGTCCGACTCACGTCGGAAAAGGAGGCATGCAACGTTGCTGGGTCTTAAAACAAAGGATGAAGAGCTGCAAGGCCGCAGGACCTCTCTCTGCTGCGAACGTCTTACTGCGCACGCGCAGCAGAAAAAATGAGCTGGATCCGGTTCAAAATTAAAAGCAATATTTAATGTACTACACAAAGTTCACTTACAAACTGAATTAACTATCAATAGTAATGTTCTCGAGAACAGAGACCACATGCACGCACCTCACTCACAGGTCTGGCCAGTCCAGGTTCTGAAAAACGAGAGCGGAAGTGGTCTGAGGAATGCTCTCTCGAACGTTGTCTTTTATATCCCCTGACAGTCGGAAAGTGTCCGAACTGTCCTAAAACGTCTGAATGATCCTCCGTGGCGATTAGTGATTGGCTCCACTTGAATTCTGTCCCCTCCCAATATCGATCCTTTAGCTAAACATCTTGGCTCCTCGTAAAACATCTTGGCTCCACCTCTCCGTCCCACTGGCCCCATCCTCCATCGACGAGGTCGCCTCCATTTGCTGCTGCATGTCTGTGTAGCCTCACTCAGAATCCCTATCTGACCCTCAAGACTTAGTGTTTTAATACCTACAGTGACTATACTTCTATGATCTAATACATTCAATGAGTTAATATACTGTAACATATAACCATAATACATTCCATATGGAAACATATTGTGACTAACATTTATTATTGTGACACTTCTACTCACCACTAGGGGGTGTTATTTAATCCTACTAATAATGCGTTTCTAATCCTGAAATTCTCCACACTGTGTTTAAAAAGAAAATCCTAGCTTAAACAGTTTTACATTTGCTCAACGAATCTACTGGACTGTTTGTTTTGTTTTTGTTTCGCTTCCTGACAATTTTGAAAAGTGAAGCGAAGAAACGGATTTCTTCAGAGAGAGAGAAGCACATGTCTCCTCTCCACCCAACCTGCCTTTGTTCCAGCCGTAAGGAAAGAAACATTCCCTTACTGAGCCGAAGGAAGTATCTCTGACACAGAGTTTTTCATCACCGCGCCGCCTAAGGTCCATCGGGGGACCGACCGATCAGGCCACAAAATCTACTCATAGTAAGGCAGAGAGTCGGGGCAGATTTAGTCTATGGTGTTTCTTATCTTGTTTGTGTTGCTTAAATTAAGTGTCATTTTTATAACGTGGTGTGTGCTCAAAAATCGTAGAGATTAACGGCCGAGATCGTTAATGCTGTGTTGAGATAATTCACCGCTGGTGAGACCCGAAGTTGTTTTTCATCAGTTCAGAGGTTATGTCCAGAATTTCTCAACAAAAGGCGAAGGAAAAGCCCCCCTCTCTGCTCCTTCGTCCATCAGCAAAACAGGGCCGAATCAGCTGGTTCAAGTTAAAATCAAAAGGCATTTAATATCTAACAAAAACAAATGCAGTTACAAACTGAATCACACCATGAATTACAAGATTATATTTCATGAAATAAAGGTCCAATCCGTTCCACCCGACAGACTGATGTATCTGGCCGATGGCCCGCAGAGGATCTGACAATCTCCGGAGATTCAAACTCTTTTGTCCCTCAAAAGTCTCTGAAATGTCTCATATTACACATCGATCAGCTTCAGGGATTGGCCTGAAACCTGATCTGCTCTTCCTGCCCTGTGACCTGCTGTCTGTGGTCATCCCCCTCTCTCCGAAGACTGTTTAGTTCCTGTTGCAGAATTTATTACCTTTTATGGTGGTGACGTGAGACGTCTCTGGTTTCTTTCACAGTGCACAATTCATTCAGTGACTTTTCTCTGCTTTAAAACTTCTACAAGTAACTATATTGTGACACATAATATCCAGCACTAGGAGCACTTTTAAACATAGATTTCTGACAAGGTCAGAACCGCGGCTGTGCGAATCAAAGAGTCGTCGGCTTTGTTTCTGTAGATGAGAGAACAATCTTCGGTACTCCACCGCGGCGGAGAGGATCTTAATTTGTTTTTGGATGATTTAATTTGTTTTGTTTGCTTTCTCTCTTCTTTTACTAACACACACACACACACACAGATATAGCTTTCAGCTAATGTAGCTCCAGGTGAGCTAACTGCTTCAGACACGTGCATATAACGCAACATCTCTTTTGTCTATCACCATGTTAGAGTCTCGCGCCATTTTGTAGTCTCGCTAGGTGGTCACGTGCAAACTCCATTTTGGTAGTTCAGCCTATCTTCAACGTGTAGTTCCACATGACGTAGCTACGTTTAGATTACATCACATTGTCTGAGCTGTTGTTTCGCCTCTCCCCCACACACACATGCATGCACATACACACACAATCTCCCTCTTACTACAATTTATTGATTTTAGATAGCGTGCTCATGAATGTATAGTTTTGTTGTTAGTGTTAGATATTAGTTGACTAGATCATTATTATTAGAACTTAATAAACTGTTATATTTTAAAGAGCAGCTGTCTGTGATTACTTTATGCATGTATTGTGATAATAGCTGATATGTGGTCTGTTGCTCGAACTTAAACCTTCACTTTCACTCTGAATGTGGAATAGTTTGACTGTTGACATTGTGAGTGAATACTAATTATGAGACTTAGTTTATAGTTTTGTTGTTGGTCCCTGTTCGCAGGGTGGTGCCCCGTTATTAATAATCGTTAATAATCTTACTGACATTAATAATTATATTGATGTCAATTTAGTTTTCTTGTAATGCTGATAACTCAAACACTCTTTTTCGTTCCCAACATTACCCACACATCTGATGGTGCGTTCACACCATCAAATTATTTGCGAGTAGATTACATACAAAGTCTATGCACAGACGCGATGAGACTGGAGGGACGCAAATTTGCGATGGCGCAGCGCGATTGATGCAAATTCGCGTCAAACGCCAAATCGCCCCAAATTTTTCAACTTATAACCTATCAGCGTTGAGATGCTCCTCCCGTTGAGATGCTCCTCCCGTCATCGTGACTTCCTGTCGTTATTGTATCAGGAAACAAATACTGTAGCCATCTGTGTTCACCCAGAGCTCTACGATACTTCATATCAATAGAGACCGGACCAAACTAGGTGTATAAATGTGTGTGTGTGTGAGCCATATGGTACAAACAATGAATAGACGCTGCCGTATTTACGTCTAGATGACGTTATTCTGAGTGTTGGTGGAGCTGCTACAATGTTAGCATAGCCTAGCACCAATCCATCTGAGCTCCATTGAGAAGACAAGTACAAATCGGCATCATTACGTAGTTATTTCGGAGTCCCTTTTTGCTGGTTTATTGCCGTTAAATCACAGCCAAATCAGTTTATTTTGTGTTCATACAGCTGTAGTAAACAGCCAACGTGTGGCTTGCTAGACACAGTGAATACACCTTGATAAAATCCACGGAGCTCCTCTGGGCAATGTTATGAACCAGACATGACGACATTTAGTTTCCTGTGGTATCTGCGACTTCCACAACACGTACTAAGCAGAAATACAGGTTCTTTTTTCCACGGTTGATGGACAGTTGAATGGCTTTCGGGGCGATAAGCCACGCCCCCTCTCCAGCGCGATTTGCGCAAATGAATACAAATAGTCCCCGGCGAGACCGGCGGCGTGATTGACACCTTATGCCGTGTTCACACCAAACACGGCATAAAGCTTATTAATGAACTCATTTCATCCAGGTTAAACAGACATAAACATAAATGTAACAATTTGTGATTTTTAGGGGGATTTTCGTGTTTCATTGACTCATAACAGTGTGTCCATCTGCCCGGCACCTCTGCACAGCTTCTCTGGCGAAAGCAGATGTTGCCAGACCGACCAGGGGTCAGAGGAATAAGCGATGCTATCAGGGGAGCTAAGTGGTTTTACAAGGCTAGTCGCTTCCGGCCGTGAAACCGGAAGTCCCGCCTTGGCATCCCTGGTCTCGTCCAATTAGATCGCAGTGTTGCATTTGGGTGAAGGGTTCACACCTTGATGTGAACTTCTTTCTAGTGGGGGTTTGAATGCTTATCAAACTCAAATCAGGCTCTGCCTTGCTTGCAGAATAGACAGGCCCAGATCCCCTTCTTTCAAAGCACATGGTCAGGTCCCAACATCAGCCATAACATTTTTGGTTTTGTTCAGTACAAAAAACACTTTTACCAAACCTGGCAAACCCCCTGTGATGACAATACTTCAGTAAGCTGCACACAAATACTGTTGTTCTGGATGTTGTTCACCAACAAACTGTTCCAGCAAATAACTTCTAAAACCTTATAACATCTCTGTTCGTGCGTGACCTATTTGGCCTAAGAACCTTACAACTATAATTCACTGATTAAACTCAGATTGTCGGGCTCAACATGGACCGTTTTAGTTTTTTAAAAACTGGATCAAAATTGGTGCAGCAAAGCCAGAGATATTTTTCATCCATGCATTCTTCTGTACTTACATTATCCACCTGGCACCTTGATTGCCAATAGTTTGGTCAGAAGTTTGGGTGCGTCATGCTAGTAGCGCCTAATGTAGCATCGAGCTGCTAGCCTGTAGTAGAGATGAACAGCAGACTACAGAGTTCTGGTAAACTCACTTCTTTCTAATTCTGCATCTGCTGCATTTTTATTTTGTTATTTTCAAACTTGGAGTGTTCAGCCCCAACTAACGCTGACTCAAGTGAAAATACTTGAGGATTTATCAGACTTCAGAGAGCTCCCTCTGGTGACACTAAAGGCTTTATACTGTTTTCACCTGTGCAGTAGAACTCCCCAACACCTGGAATCACACTTTGATAAGTACAATCTGTGGTGTTCCCCTTTTAAAGTCCCTTTGGCTGAGTCGTGAGTAGTTCAACCAATGAGTGATGTTCCCTTCTGAGATTATTTCAGTTTTTAGAGGCCTGCGGAGCTAAACATTTAATTTCTCCAGATAAAATGGACAATTTGTGTAGTTGAAATATATTTTTTCTGTATTTCCTATACTGTTGATCAGACTGAGCCCTCAAATATATCTTGCGACCCTGAGAAGGGGAACCAGTGGATTAAACAAAACTAGACAAAACTTGTTACTTTAAATTAGCAATTTAAGGAGTGTTGGTCGGCTATCCTTTATGCTCTGCTTGCAGTCTTTACAGTCAGCCAAGCATCTGGTCTCCAGCTATGTACACATAAACATGAGATTGACAATCTCATCTCCCTTTCAGAAAAAGAAAAATATATATATGTATGAGATACACCGATTGTGCTTTGTTTGTGTGCTTGGATTACAGTTAGAATTAAATCTCTTAATATATTTAGGGGACAGGTAATGGTTAAATGTTGGTATGTGGTGGAGAGGGTTAACATTAGAATAAAAAGATATGAAATGGAGGTGCTCACAAGTTATATACGATGTTAGAGGACGGCAAAACTATATTTTGGGTCATTTTGGGGGTGACATTTAGGAGTGCATGCAGGGCTTTGGGTCCCAGTGGAAAAGATGTCAAACTGACCCCACATGGTGAATGATTGGCGAGCCAAGTTTCTGGGGACTTCATGACGTCACAAAATGGCCGCCTAGGGAATCTTTGACACCAAATAAATGAATGCGGACATTACCTGGCTCCAACAACAAATCTGAGAAGTCACAATATCATTCTGCCTCTCTTTTGTACTTGCATACCCATACAAAGTGAATTACAGTCAAATTTAGCAATCAAATAGTGAACTATGTTTATGTTTTATTCAAAGAAGAGCACGTTTATTTCAAAACACTGATGAAGCCTGTCTAAAGTTTGATGATGTGATGTACTGTAAAGGGTTAAATACTTTACAGCCACTCCATCTTCAATGTGTTTTAATGTTGAACCCACATGTTCTAGAGGAAAGGGGTCTGGTTGTAGAGTCGGTGTACATTCATTATTTATCCGCCTGGTTTCCTTAGATATCAATTTATCAAACATATTCCAACAAATCACTCATAGAGATTTGCCACTCATAGAGATTTGCCACCGTCTTTAATGAACCAAGACACGACAGGAATCTTACATGGAAACAGCAGGGAAACCAAGGACGAGATGAGAGACCCGGCAGGACAAGACTGGGAAACCGGGAGCAGGAACAGCCAAACAGACGGGTTGACATGGCAATGATCTGACAAAGTGTGTCTGAGAGGCAGGGGTTCATATAGTGGCTTGATCAGAGGCAGGTCAGTGAACAGGTGAGGGGAGTTAGGCTGATGATGACGGAGTGGCTGACAGGTAAAGTGAGGAGGGTGTGGAGCTACACACACAGACACAGAACACAGAAGGCTAAGCCTAATCGTGACACACATATTCACAAACACACACCTACTCAAACAAATCCATCTGATTACATTGTTTTCATCAAAGCCAATGACTGAATACAAATCCAGGTAGTAACCTCCTTTATTAAAAATGCACCAGTATAAATTGAATTGAGGGTACTTACGAGTCTGTCAATCCAAAATTCACTCTGATCATAAAGAACATACACTTTAGAACAGAAACTGTCCCTGATGTTTGCTATCAAATTATGTTTTGGGTGTAATCTTGTCTTAATAGAAGTACAAAAAGCATGCTAGCCATTTGACCGAGCAAATTTATCATAACATGCTCTTAGTGGATTATTTAAAGTAAGATAATATGGCAATTCTTCACCTGATGGACTCACTGGAAGAGCATTTGCTCTGACAATTAATTGGTCCAGGGGAGCCAAATCATTTATTAATGAGTGGGGGTTCCTGAAACAGATGTATATAAATCCCAAACCCTATAGGCCACCATCACAGTCCAGTAGTGGGTTAAGTGTGCAGAGCTGTGCGTAAACCAACACTGATAACGCGATAAAGGGGCCACCACAAGTGCAGTGCAACCATGGCAAAAATTTAGCATTATAATGGCAAGGTGGGACATTCTCTTCAGGCTACTGCTAAGGCTTGCAAGCTGCGCAAAGTCCATAACATCATCAGTTATCATTAGGGTAATTTATTTCAGTCAAAATAACCACCTCACGTTAGGCAAGAACAATGCCATGACCAAACACCAATCAACCAAGTGAAATCAATACCAAATAGGATACCCAGGAAAAAAGAAAAGAAATCAAGTTTGAATGACCAGAGATGCAAAACAACTAAAAAGAGACACAACATGAGTGCAAAGAGATGCAAAACTAAAAAGGAACACAAATTAAATACACCTATATACAAGCTGTAAAATAACTGTGCCCAAGGGCCCATTATCTCGTAATACATCCATACCCATAGAAAAACACATGGGTCAATACATTCTCACATCAGTACATTTAAAGCAACCTAAAAAAGCGATTAAGTAATGCAATCAAGGGACATTTGATGCAGACACTCTCATACAGCCACCGTAATGGGCCTACATCTACACCATACGTGTTGTCTGACTGCCATTGCTGGTGCCATTTGACTGGTCCATGCAAGTCGTTACAGCTCCTATCTGCCCGTTTTACATTTTAGGTAAAAACATAGATTTTTCAAAAGGTCTGGTTGTTTCTGGACAGAAAGTGTTGCTGGTGAACTCACTCTGCATGGCCGCTGCTGAGGGAAAAACCTCACAAGTCAAACTCTGCTCTGACATTGTGTCCAACTTTATATTTAGCTTCTCAAACCCAACATTCACCCCTCGGTATGGTTTACTCGTAGGTGCTCACAATTGCCCATGGATGCTTTCGAGCTCAGGCACCAATAGATGCCTATGCACACTTTTTATTCAGCAGAAGAAAAGAAGGTAATTTTATTATGGCCATAACATAGTGTGCCTGTGGTTGCCTTAAGCCTCAAATTTTTAAAATTCAAAGCAGGCAAAGATACAAGAGGGGATATGAATTTTGACCAAAAGCTTATTGTACATATAAGGAATTGTCTACACTCCATCAAAACACTGTTTGTTCTTTCTGCAACACAGTCTGCCACATTAACCATTGTGGCCCTTTTCACAAGACACTGACAGGATCATTTCCTTTTGCACATTGAGACACAGCTTACCGAATGAGACAGTTGTGATGTATATGAGACACAAACATCCTGTGACCAGAGTTGCACCGAATGTACTGTTTTAACATGTATAGCATGACTTAAGTATAATGTATAGCACATATTACAGATGCTGTGTTGCTGTATCATTTTATCCATATGAAGCATGCAGGATGGCTGTTTGCGTTATTACTCAAAACTGAGACTGTGAAATCTATCGTGGCTGTAATTTATTAATCCGCTGAACCAAAAACACTCATCTCACGTGCTCCCATTTGAGAGGTAAAATTAATGTATTTTTTAAATTTTATAAATCTGTAATGGCTGGCAAGCCGAAAACATGAATAAATATATTGAATCTAGAAGTTACAGAGAAACTAGAAATCAATTTACACCTCATGCTGCTATCTTTACATATCTCATCATGAAATAAATGGTTGAATAAGAACCCATTGAATAAATGAATCCCATGGTATGCTACAATAATTCAACAGGTGGCACTGACACATCTCCATGCAAGCTGAACATATGTTTAGCAAATCCCATGTTTCTAATCGGCTCTCTCTATAAGGAGTTGACGATGTTTCAGAGATTTAAAAAGCCAGGACATAAAGGAAATGAAATATGTTATATCCTCCAACTTGCACAAATCTTTTATATATTTTTAAAAGTTATTCCGCCTGATAGGCAGTATCAATATGGTTTTATTTAGATTTCCCAATACATACAATGTACATACACTTTAACAACAATGTAACAACTGGAAGAATAACAGGTGTGAGGAATTTAAGTTTTAAAGCGCTCCTAGCGATGGATATTATGTGTTACAATATCTTTACTTGTAGAAGGTTTAAACTAAAGGGAGAGTTACTGAATTAGTTGTGCACTGTGAGAGAAACCAGAGAATTTATGACACTGCCATAAAGTCAGAGAGAGGGGGATGTTGCTGAAGAGTTTCTGAGCGCAGCCTTCAAGAAGGGGGGAGGAATTGGTCAAGGAAGTGACCGACTGAAGTCCAAAGGGTTCAGCCAATCACTGAGCTGATAGATGGACTAAAGAATGTGTAATATGAGACATTTCAGAGACTTTGGAGGGACAAAGAAACTGTGATTCCCCGGAGATAATCAGACCTCATCTGGACCATGAGGCGGACACACCAGTCTGTCGTGTGGTGCGGATGGGGCCTCTATTTCATGAAATATTACTATTGATAGTGTAATTCAGTTTGTAACTGCATTTGCTTTTGTTAGTATATTAAATTCCTTTTGAATTAAACTTCAACCAGCTGATTCGGCCCTGCTTAATGATGGAAGAAAGAGCAGGGGGGGGGGGGGGGGGG